>NC_141021.1:39865000-39875000 GCF_052040795.2 Danio rerio | reverse complement strand
TGATAGAAAGAGATTCAGCCTGTCTGCAGAGGGAAATGACATCCATGACCCCTGAACATGGAGTCTGTGATGGGCTCATTATCATGCCGAGAGCAGGAAAGCTCTAGAACGGAGAAAATGCAGCGGTTCCCCTGATCACGTCATTGAGTCCCACTGAGGGATGAAGTCCAGACTAATGAAGAGTAATGAACAAGGCCAGGCATCTCACCTGGACCACCGCTTTACCAGGGGAGGAAGCGTGTGCAGTGACATCTCTGCAAGAATCCCAGATGACACGGCCTTGATCACATTAGAGGCAATAATGGCTGCACATTTTATCTCTTTTTCTGACACACATACTAATGAGTAAAGCGATATTAAAGAGGAAAGTTCACCAGAAAAGGAAAAGTGTCATTTACTCTCCTTCACAGCGTAACGAAAAAACCTTTCTTTTTAATTTGGAGAACTGCCAGCCTGACCTCAAGATTTAATGTAACATTTTTAGTACTGTCACACTTGTGACTAATTATTACAAGTTCATATGAAAATTTTGATTTTCAAAAGGGGGCATACTCCAATGCAACACACGCAGCGATCTCAGATCAGTTCATCCAGATATCCGCGAACTTGTTTGAAGAACCAAACTAGTCAGAGATCAGTTATCAAGATTAAAAGGTCAAGGATCTGCCAAATCACCCTAGATCATTTAAGCAAAGTACAAAGAACGAACCCCAGGTGTGTTTGACACATGGCATACAGTATGACTATCATAAGGGGAACTACACCATTAAATAATAATAAATGAATCACTGGACTACTTTTCTTTCAAATATCCAATGCTTGCAGAAAGCAAAACGGGTATGCTAGTGTAACTCAGAGGGAATCTTTTGTACAGTATGACAGTTTAGAGTGTGAACCTTTTTATAAACTCTCTATGCAAATATGGTTGGGAAAAAGTCTCTTCCTCTGTTGGCTTTAAATGTTACTACTATGCCTTCAATACTGAAAGGATGTTTCTTATTGGAGTGCAGAGAGGGTGAATGGGAGATTGGCGAATAACTGACAGAGAGGTGACATTAAATTTTTCCTCATAGGCTTTACATAACGACAACATTTGACAAAAAGTTGTTGTTACTTAGAGAGATTTAATCGATAATGTTCAAAGTATTGTAGTTTTTGTATTATCTATATGTTTGTCTTTTTATACATATTTTTTTATTGTTATATACAGTTTCTCTATTTACTGCTCTATATTCATATTTTATCTGTTAATACTAGGGATGTAACGGTATCAGAATTTCACGGTACGGTAATACCTCGGTATGAATGGCACGGTACGGTATTTATTGAATCATTTACAGGAAAAACAAAACTTATGAAAATACTTCAAAAAAAGTGCCAAAAGTGTCAATGACATACAAATTAGCCTTCTATCTGTAAGCTTTGAAACAGGAACTTCAATTTTAATAACAAAAAACTATTAAACCATGTAAAAAAATAAAGTTTCAATGTAGTATTGTTGAAAACTCATCACATTCGACATTTAATCACTCACTCACTTAGATAGAGATGGGTTTTAAGGAAAATTATCATATAACTATAATCTGGTAAAAGCTGGTATCTCTGGGTATTTACAATGTCCCCTGCAACAGAAAAAAACCCTCTCATTTGGGACTGAGGTTTCTGGGACAGAGATATGACTTGGCCCAGGTTGACAGCAGTGGGTGACGTTGCAGTGGGCGTGCATTGTCTTTCCCCCACTTGAGAGGACAAGCCATAAGTGAGATAGAGGTCTCTTTGCGGTACAAGTCAATGTCTGCATCAATCTGAACAGTGTGCTGTGTTTCTTCAGTCCCCATGACTCTTATTAGTCGTATTCCCCAACTTGCAAGCACGTGCACACATAGGGCTCAACCTGTGCAGTGCACATGCCCTTTTTAGTCTTGGATAGAAAATGCCCTTCCAAAATGATCAAAAGTGCCCCCGCGACGCAACACACCCTCCGTCCTGCCCTTCAGTAGGTGTGCGACAACACCGCTCGAGTATGCGCGCTCAACCCCCCCTCCCCGCTTTACAGTATGCGCGCGACAACACAGCTGATTAGAACGCGCGCAACAACACCGCTATTCAGTACGCGATCGGCGACAAAACCTGCTTTGGGTTCGATCATTTCCAGCTCTTTTTCATCCCCGCTACTAGAAGCACACTCCATTTTCGCATTACTGGATCTGTAGCGACAACAAACCGCAAAGGATGATGGCCACGCCTGGGCTGATAGGAATTGTAGTTTTCGCTACCTCCCGTTCGCTTCATTCGCCTGAGCAAATTTTCTCAGAAGACCTATAGTTTTACCGAGTCATGCGACTACGGTAATATCGAAAAAAAATTGCTATTGCGGTATGACGTTATTTACAATAACGTTACATCCCTAGTTAATACTCATTATTTTTGATAGTTTTAGTTTATTTTTTGGAATCTTTTTCTGCCTTATATTGCAAGTATAAGTATTATAGTTACCTTTATTTACCAGCTTGAAATAAAAATAGAATTGTCAATTTAATTCTAAAGTCAAGGTAATGCTAGAAGCAAACAATACTTTTATTAATAGTGTGATAATCTTATTACCAGAACCCTGTGCTCCGCCCTAATAGAACTTGGGAGATGCAATTCTTGAGAGGGTAGCTTAACATTTGCTTGTCAACAAAGTCACCGTCTAGCCATCAAATTAGATCTGACATCTTTGTAAATGATATTATCATTGAAAATAAATCACCTTTAACAATAATGATTCGGCTTAAATTAGTTGACAGTACGCCGCTGGATAAAATCCTGTTAACATGGAAAAGAAACGAAAACAAAAGGGTCTTTCAAAAGACCTTGTCAATAACCATCCCACACTTTTGTTGCGCACAGCTGTGAAACAGTTTTGTTGCCAAACAGCAACAAGCCCCATTACAACACAGTGAACAGTTTATAACACTTTCAGAACTCACGAAAACCACGTAAAACTCAAGTGTGTTTTTTTATATTAATGGCCCTAGAAAAATGCTCATCTTTATTGAGCCGGCTACACTCAACATTGAAGCATGAAGTAATGCAGTTCCTTCCTCCCGAACGCCACACCCAGCCCGGAAATATCTACATCCCATTACTTTTACTACCTCATAATCAAGGCAGCTGACACTGTCATTACTCAACTTAATGTGTCTGTCATCAAATCAGACAATCGCAAATGCTGCATTGTGAATCCAAGCCCTTGTCATAACAGCGGGAGGAAGTTAAATCAGCAGCGTTTGACGCAATGATAACAGGTTAATACAAAAATCTCCTTATGTGAGCTTTGTTCCTCCCTCGTGACTTCAGCAAAAGGATACAGTTTTTCATCCAAGAGCTTGTGAAGATAAGAGAATAATACTGTGTGCAGTAAATTTGCCCCTAATTCAAAACACTTTTAGCAATGCTGAAATTTATGGCACATTTAGACAACTGCCCTTCACACGACCTCAATGTGAAATGTAAACTGATCCAAATTCTTTGTCTTTTAAAGATAAAAAGGCCTTCAAGGACATTCGGCTATGGCTGTAAATAAAGCGAGACCTGCATCTGCTAATTAATACTCTTTACCCTTGAAATGATTAGACAAGATCAAGCATGAGAATGCAAAACACTGCAGCAGCATTGAAACTTTGAATATGTATAAGCTTCCTGCATCTTCTCATTCTGTGGGCCAGGCTTCATGTCATCATTTTTTTTTTCTTGAATATTTATTCTCAGTTTATCATTATCATCTAATAAAATGTCAGCATATCACAGAAGCGAGATAAATGACGCATTGTTCTTTGACCTTGTCACAGTTTAAACCGTCTCTCTTTTTAACAGGGCCTTTTTTGATGCAGTAATCAAAGCAAAATGATTTAAATTGGTTTTTGAAGCATGTCTTATATATCATTTCATGGATTTACCATTATTTCAGTACCTGGACCGTAAGTGAGTTTTGCACTCAGTTTCGCATCTAGGCCCATCACGCTGAGAAACTCACCTGTCGATATCTGATTATGTGCTGCGAGACGTCGGCAGGCCTGCTTTGAAGTTTAAGAGCATTGATTGGCTGTGCTGTAAAACTCGGTTAGGAGATGTATTTTCGATTGGAGATGAACCTGGGAGTTCTTTTCCAGCGGGGCTCTGGAGGATCCGCGTGCTGTCCTCTCTCTTATCTATGCACATGCAGGCGGCTGCAGGATCGATTCAGGCAGCGAGTACTGTATGGCTTTATCCCCAGCTTTCATCTCCTGCAGTGGACCCTCGGTTCAAAACCGGTTTGACAGTGGTAAGATCTGAAGCTGAACTTGACTGAGTGGCAGGCATCGCTCAGATTTATCCACCTCTCAAAATCATATTTGATTGGGCCGAGGGCAGGACAGTCCTGGAGGCTGGAGTATTCTGGAAAAGAAATGAAATGACAGCTGGCTTCAAAATATGACATGCATTGATCACAAAAATATGACAGTGAATGCAAAAGTATTCTTTTGAACAGGATATTATACTAGTTAAATGACATTTTTTGGATAAAAGTAAAAGAGCATAATAAAAAAGCTATTTATTTATGCAATGGTATACAGATATTTCCTAATAATAAGTATATTTTAAAGTTAAAAGCTAAAAAAATATATAGGTTATGTCCCAAAAATAAGTGACATCTCAAATATATTTTTAAAAATATATCTAAAAGGGTTTTAATCAATTTTTGTAATTAAAGAGCCCGTATTATGTGTTTTTGAAAATCACCTTACATGCAGTGTGCAACACAGCTTTAAGTGAACAAAAGCATCCAGCTGAGGGTTAAATTTAAAAATACACTTTGTTTTTTAATAAAATATTCAACTCAGAGTTGTTTAAATGATTTGTTGTTCGTCCGGATCTTTTGCCTGTTTGTATCGATGTCGACTCAAAACAATACTAAATATGGACTGCCGGTTCCGATAAAATGTGAACACGCCTTTCTCTTCAGAAGATGCATCACTGAGAGATGGCCAGACATGTGGCTGTGCAGAATAAAGGGGTTGAAGTTCATTTTTACAACAACACCACCATAGCCAACCATGTGCAGTGTTTGTTCCTGTCATTTTTCTGATGATTGATACAATAACCTACCCTGCAGCGCAGGATTCGCCGGCCGTTTGTTATTAAAGGAAAGATCAGCAAAGACTACTAATGCATGGGACTTAGTCGGTAAATGTTAAACAGTTTGTATGGACCAGTTTCTTCTTCCTCCAGATCCTGTATGTGTTTCTCCTTCCTACACAACATGAAGTGTGATTGAAATGGTTGTCTGGTTTTCTGTAGTTTGCAAAATATATAGTAAATTGTGTGTGGTAACTTGTAATCTTGTCTCTGTAATAGATTAGTGCTTGTAATGTATCTCTCAGGTTAAATCTGTATGGGCTATTTCACATATTACATCCAAAATCACGTTGAAAATACAATGCATGCTCTTCCTTTAGCGATTTAAGTGCGTTTTGTGCTTGTGATCTTCATACTGTTTGTTACTTTGGCCACCATAAGCTGTTTCTCACATGTGTGGTGCAGTCAAGTGTCAAAATAGTTTAACTGTTGCCACTCTGTGGATTAACACTGAATGTGTGTCGTTGTTACTTGGGGTTAGCGTTAAGAAAAGAGTATATGCTTGTGTTTAACTGAATTGCTTTAATGCATTCCTGCATTGGGCTTACACATATACTCTGTGCTCTGATTACAGTGTTTCTCTCCATCTCGCGCTAAACGCAGTCAGGCAATCACAACAGACTGGGTCATTGGACCAATCAGCACAGATTAGCTTCACGCTAAGGAGGGGTTTGGAAAAAAAAGAATCACAGAACAAATCATACGGGAGTTGTTGGGATAATTAGGTAAATATAAATGCATATTTTAAGACAATCAAAGTGTTTTTTGATATCAGAGTGTTGTTGAGAGTCAGAGACCCCCAAAACCAAGATATGACCTTTTGTAATGCATAATAGGGGCTCTTTAAATGTTATTTGTTTTTGAATACATCACTGCTACACACTTAAAATGTTTAACATTTTTCTTTACTTAAGCATCACATTCTTGTCCAGAAATAACTTTTTTTTCAGCTGAACTCCAATATAATATATTATTCAGTTACCTTTAGGTCTGGCATTTAGCTCACAGCATTGTACAGTACGTACAGTAAGTCAAAATGAAATGTCCTTTATAAACCTGTTAAGTAAAGACTTAAGGAAAATAAAAAAAAAACTAAATATAATTGATAATCCTATGGAACAGAAATCCAAGAGCAACCAACACTTTATGAGTTGTTCCGAGCTAAAAATTAAGAACACTTTCAGATTGATCATTTTTATTATTGTTCATGTGGCACTTGGGGGAAAAAAAAGTATTATTTGACAAACTCTATTAAAATAACAGCTTAACTTTCCTGTTTTTCCCCGAATTATCACCGCATACCAAAACAGATTGTGAGGCATTCTGAATTGAAAACCTCTGGGAACCTGGTCATTTCAAATCTACATATTCACCAAAGACAAATTAGAGGATGGGAAACAGAGATAATCTCAATGGCCAATCAATTTTACACTGCTGCTGGAACTGCTCGCCAATTCAGAGCTAAACAGAGTAAGGATATACCTGGGGCTAATGGAAAATCTGAATACTCATTAACAGACCTTTCATGTTGACAGACCTTTCATACAACCACATACAGTATTTGCAGTGGAACAGCAGACAACTGTCTTTAGACATTTCTGACTTTCAGTTTTTACTTAACCTAACCTTGCACTGGCTGCTGTTTACACCCGACACATTTTGTGAAATAATGTATACCTCGATGCTCAATTTTTGATTCGCTGTCTCTGTTTCAAAGCATCCAGCAGCAACAAGCAAACATTGCTCTGTTTCACACTTGACAGAATGCATTGCTAACCTGGCTCCAGAGTTAAATCACAGGTGTGAAACGTCCAATGGTTTAAAAGAGCATGCAGTTCTTTCCCAAGAGACCTTTGTTGCCTGTTGGCAATTTCTTTAACAGGACAATGAACCCAGTCAGACAGAAAATATGTAAAGCAATTAGAGATGCTCCGATCAAGATTTTTACAGCCGATACCGAGGACCGATTTCCTGTCATGTGATCAGCCGATACAGAGTACTAATTCTGATGCTTCAAGCTTTATATAACTTTGCCATTACATAAAGCACATTTTTCCGTCTAAGTATGATAGGCCTACTTAAACTGAGATTTCTCCTTAACTAAGAGAATAAGTGAGGGATGTTGCATACAATAAATGGTCTTAGGACCATTTAGCCTGGACATGTCATGGTAAGAGGCAGGAAACAGGTCTATAAAGTATCAATTATTGCAACAAGCATATTACAAGTTTAATATATGTTTACGTGTTTTTTTTTTAGTGAACTGTCAATATAAAACACAGAACTTTCAGGTCTGAATACATGCAAGGCCATATGCTTATTTCACGTGGCCGCCATTTTAAAGAACCAAAGCGAGGCTGAGGTGGGAAGAAACCCTGAAGTATAGGACCAGCACTGTAAACATTGCAGTAACATGCCGTGTACTATAAACCTCCAGCTGTTGCCGAGATTTTAAAATGCAGAAATGATGTAACCATCACTTTAATGTTATTTAGTAAGTTTATTTTAAACAATTAAAAGCAATTTAGCATCAAACAACATCACAATCTCAGTGATGCGCTTAAGTGTCCTCCTGGGCTTCAGTTCATGGCACCAGTTAAACACCGTGAGGACGATTTCCTGCTTCAGTCTATGTAACCCAGTGAGCGATAAAACACTACAGTACTCTGCAGCATGCCCTCGTGCTGTCTGTAATAGTATTGTCCTGGTACTGAAGTTTAAACACGGCTATTTCCCGCTAACATGGAATCGCTGCTGAGCGCAGATATATCGACTGATCTTCAAGGCTGCTTCGCGTTTCAGTATCCGTGTCTCTGTTTGGTTTGCACTCAGCTTACTGCTCTTCACCCAGTGCAAACACAGATACACAGAGACTGAAGCGCGAAGCAGCCTTGCCTAGAAGTTAAGTCGAATCAACAAGAAGACCGCTCCTCTGTCTGTGTTGTGCTCGGTAAACAGCGTTGAACAGATGACCTTCTCGGCCAATCACAATCATTTCTGTTGAACACGTGACCACAATGGCAAATCAGCACTGTTTTAAGAAAGCCATCAACAGTGCCTTTATGTTCGCGGGAAATTTATGTTTTTTTCTTTTAATTCAGTATCGTGACAAGTCTAATATAATGAAAGAATCAGTTTATTAACTCGAGTTTGATAAATAGCATCTAAAACGTCTGTTTGGGAAAGAAAATTAGCTAAAGATTTGCTAACTAGTGCCATTTTCCTTAACTTAGCTGAAAATGAGCTCTGATATCCCTTATTGTATTCACCATTCATTCAGAACCGACCTCCGGGTCACCCGGAAGGCGGTGAAATTATAAAATTGTGTCACTTTCTCTTCGCTGATAAGCTATATAGCCAGTTAAACAACATTCCTATGTAACTCCCAATGATACTTCCGGGTTTCTTACCACCGCAGCCTCGATTTCGCTTTTGAAAATGGCGGCCACGTGAAATCAGTCTATTCCCATAGTTTGCACAACTCCAAATATTGATAGTAGCACAATGACCGCAGCTCTAAAGATCCCCACAGCAGCTCGATCGATCGACAAGAAAGAGGGGATTTGCACCTGAGAAATCTTTACTGATCTATGAATTTAATCTAGCACCTGTAATGTTTAGATCATCACTATGCCTCCCGTAATCTGTTCTCTTACTCATTCTCTCTCATTGCCATGATTTCTGGAGTATTTTATCTAATTTGCAAGCGTAGCAGAGCCCCTATGAATAAGCGGGAGACTGAAAGAACTTCTGGGAGAGGTCATAAAGTTGGACAATAGATAGAGGTGATTACTCCGCTCGCTTCATCAAAACACTGGATATAAAAGTACACTCAAAAAAATTAATTTTTTGCTCGTTCCCAACTACCTATTTAAAATGAGCTAAAACAACAAAAATCTTTATATTTTATTAAGACAACTTAATATTTTATGTTCAATCCACATAAATTTGTTAAAAGTGTTAACTTAATTTGTGTTGGGACAACATGAATGAATTGTGTGGATCCCTGCATTTTTTTTTACAGTGTACGATGGTTGCAACAAAGAGACTATCACTTGCGCGAGTCACACCAATAAACTGTATAAACAGGGTTCTTACAGCATCTGTATGTATTTTAGCTACTGTGACACATGCAAAGATCATCATCACTAAAAGCAATTCTGAAAACAATGAAGTGATAAAACGGCCTGGGTCCTGATCTAAACCTGAATTAGAATTCCTTGGCAACAAAGTTATAAATAAGAAACTCACTACAGTCTGAACTGTGGAAGATAATGAAGAAGAGACCACAGTGAAGTGAGAGAGATCAGAAGTTCTGTGGCCAAAGATGTGATCAAAACATTTTAGTTATAACATTTTGTAATTCACTGATGTTCTCTAATGCTTCACAAAATTATTACTAGCGCACGAGCCTACTAAGTAAACACTTGCTAAAATCCCTATTATTATTATCATTACTATTATTATTATTATTATTTCAGAAATTCAAAGTATTTATAAATTGATGTCATCTGTATATTGGTTTCATCCTCTAATCCGGTACGTCAGAGCATGTAATCCTCCTACCCATAAACACAGTTTAACTTTCAATAAATAGCCCAGCTGACCCAAACCTCAATTAAGGGGCTTGTCAGATTATCATAATCATGATACATTCCACCTGACCCAAACTGCCTCTCTGAATTCATTTCCATCTCATTAACAAAGGCTAATTGCGGGCCCAAATACTGTATAACTGAAGCATGTGGCCACTGATAAACTCAACACTGCGCTCTCACACACTCGGGGGCTGGAGTCCGCCAGAAATGGAGGTCTTTTAAAGGTTGTTCTGAAGATCATA
>NC_141021.1:39850000-39860000 GCF_052040795.2 Danio rerio | reverse complement strand
ACTTTTTTATAAGTCGTTATTTCTCAGCCAGATGTTGTAAATAAATTGTCAAAACAAGCAAACCCTAGTTGTATACAGTACATACTCATTTTTCAAGTAAATATATATATATTTTTTTTTTAAATATGGGCTATAAATACTTAGAAACTTTTTAAACAAATAAGATTGTAAGGAACATAATTGAACCATATTGTAAATAGAGTTAGAAATAGGGTTTTGTTAAAAGTTCTATAGGAGGATTGTTAGTGATTGGATGAGTGTTGGGTAGCATTACATTGACATAGAAAAATTAAGATCAGACAATTATTTAAAACCTAGAAGACAAAATTTCAATGAATTTAAGACATTTTAGGACCCCGCAGACAACCTGATTCCTTTTCCTTTGGCTTAGGGTGCTTTCACAACTAGACTCTTGTTTTGGAACCTGGCACTTTTCCCCAGTTGCTTCGTTTGCCATTATGTGAATCCAACAATCGCGCTCAGATCTGTGCCAAAACAATCGGTCCAAGTTTGCCTGAATGATGTAGTCTCCACTCGATTGAAACGAACTCTGGAGGGCATCGATTGTAGTGAGAAAGCTTAACAATCTGAACCAGGCTATATCACAGTGTATTATGGATATGTAATAGTCATATATACGGCTATATAAAGAGAGAATTATGAGCAGGGTGGGATGTCATTCCTACCAGTAAATGTGCGTTTCAAGCCAAATATGAAAGTGAAAGTATGTTAACTATAAACGATAGCTGTTTATCCATTAGAAAATCTGATCGAACAGCAGTCTTGGTTTATGTTATATCTCTCTATAACGTAAAGCCCATAATATATAAGCCAACTGCTATGTATGAGAAAGTCTTACTTCTGATTTATATTTAGAGACAATGTCTTTGGGTGTCATCATTTAAAATAAAAGCCCAGCTTTTCGCTTATAATATCTTATTGCTCATCACCATAAATTAAAATAAGGACGCATGAAAGCTAAGTGAAAATAAACCATGTTAGTCTAACCAATGTGAGGAGTTTACTCACACGTGAATTGTTTTTTGTTCAGTACTGGGAAAAACCCATACACAACAATTCACACACACTCATACACTATGACAAATTTAATACACCTATGGAGCATGTCTTTGGAAACCGGAGCAATCATAAGAAGCCCATGCAAACACGGGAAGAACATGCAAACTCCACACAGAAATGCCAACTTACCCAGGCGAGACTTTTGCTGAGAGGCAACAATGCTAACCAAGATAATGCAAAAAAATAAAACATAAAGCTATTTGGATAAACATGAGTGTTCACATCACCATAGGTTCATTTTATATAGTGAAACATTTTGAAATCACAATGGCTGTTTCTCAATATGCATTCTTCAGCGTTCTTGCATCCTCATGTTCTTGTGTAATGTCATCATCAACTGCCAAAGTTCAGTTCCAAAACTCAAGACTGCAAGAACAAAGAACGTGTGAAAGTTCCCGTATTATGTTTTTTTTGATAGAGGACGCACCGATGCAGGCTTGAACGCAAAACTCGCTCAAGTCCCAGAAGTAATTGCTCCATAAAAGAGGTGAAAAGTGCAGCATTTACAATAGATTTATTATTAAAGTTCAGAGATATAACTTATTTATCTCAGAAGTTTTGATAAATGAAACGATGAAAATGTAAATATTAACATGAAAATCTTTTTAAAGGCACATTAAGGGTGTTTATTTGCTGAAATTCGTATTACAATTAGTTTTATTTGCATTGCGCAATGTATATCTGTAAGGTCTTTATGCATAGTATATATTGTGAAAAGGAGAAAAACAATAAATCGTATGAATGCTGTAATGTTTACATAATTTTCGGTTAAAAGCGCATAAAGCCTATGTGACCATCGGGAAGAACACAGCATCTCATTTCTTACAGAACGCGTTCTGTTCTCGCGGTCTCCAGAGTTCGTTCTTTCGAGGTAACTTGGCAAGACCGGTCTCCATAAGAACGCAAGTCTGTTCTCTGCGTTCTTAGAATTAAGAAACAGCTCATAAAAAAAAATTATAAAAAAAAAAAAAAAAAAACATGCACACCATAGAAAACACCATTTCAATGCACTGCATGTGTGAACTGTGTTTTTACATAATTTTGAATAAACTGATTACATGATAGAACTTAGCACACTGCCGTGTCATCCAGCAGCAGTGTTAATTACACAAAACGTTATCATGCATACTGTAAGACACGTAAACCTCATAAAACAAAGTGTGCATTTTACACTGCAGCTAATTTGTCATCAAATCAAACTGTAATTGCTTTTTCTTCCTCAATCAGCACGACTCTGTTGTGCAATCATGCAGATATTATACACTTCTTCAGCCTGGAAGGATGATAAATCATGTTTTTAGATTCCTTCAAATTCTCTCCCAATACTTCTTTTCTCTCCCAGTTAAATTGCCTTTAGATGGGCTTACTGTTCTCTGTCATATCAAATATGCTCTCATCAGCTGCTTGATGGATATGCGGGCCTGGTCTAATTACAATGTGGGGGAGCCTGCGCCAGGTTAGGTAGAAGGACTAAGCCATTTTGCCAGGTATTTTTAGAAGCACGGGTTTCCAATAAGATATACATTAGCTTGAGAACAGATGAGGGCTGTTTTGAACAGATGGTGCTCTCATTAGAAAACCTATTGAGTTCCAAAGGCTAAAACAGCACAGCATCGACTCAGAAAAAAAAGTCTCTGGCTCCTAGGGGGAGGAAGCCACCTGTAGATATAACAGGCTGAACCTGAATTAGCACACATGCACAGGCTTCGTTCCCTGCGGGTGAAAGGCAGGTGCTGAAAGCAGTTAAGGAGGTGAATGCTAATATTTTCACCCAAAAACATTCATGGAATTGCACTGTTTACATTAGGATAAATATGATGCTGTAGCCCTATATAGCGACACATTTTCTCAGCATCATCATCATTCTGAATAAATTACATGATTTTGTGAGCGATGCCAATAATCATGTGGTTAAGTTTGCCTGCTGCCCAATTTGGGTTGAAATGAATTCCCAGCTATATTCTATCAAAACGGCGGTGTGAAAGCAGTCGAGTGCAGACGGAGAAATTATATTCCTGAATGACAGAACTGCAGGCTTTCAATCTCAGGCAATTGGGGCGCAATTGGTTATATTACAGGTTGAACATTGTTCCGCCTTGATTGTTCTATTTGGTGTTTTTATGTCCCAGAGACATGAAGAGCACGCCTGACAGATTTACTGCCGTCTCAAAAGGCAGCTCTGACCGATGACTCAACCCAAGTGTCTGGAACTGGAAGACTGATGTCTTTCGTATTTGTGGCTCGTCTTTTTAGAGCATGTGTAGATTTACTGCATTTAAATCAACTGCGTGAGGTCACACTTGTCACGAGTGAAACATGCCCACCGTAAAGCTGGTTAACAGTGCAGCTGACAGTGATTGTGTTGGGCTTTACGAGGAACCACAATATTAACAATCAATTGAATGTTGGGGCTTGTTGATTATGGGAAAAATCCTATTCACAATTATTTTGGTTATAATTGTCATTTTGAGTATTTAAATGATTATCACTGGGCCATATTACCAAAATGTTGTTGATATATTGAGTATATATAATTATATAGATACCAAAGAAATTTAGCAGATTCTCAAGGTTAACTAACAAAAAAAAAACTTAGAAAACATCCATTCATTCATTTTGTTTTCAGCTTACTCTCTTTATTAATCCGGGGTCGCCACAGCGCAATGAACCACCAACTTATTCAGCATGTTTTTACGCAGCGGATGCCCTTCCAGCCGCAACCCATCACTAGGAAACCTCCATACACACTCATTCACACTCATACACTACGGACAATTTAGCTTACCCAAATCACTTGTACCGCATGTATTTGGACTTTTGGGGGAAACCGGACCACCCGGAGGAAACCCACGCGAACTGGGTGAGAACATCCAAACTTCACACAGAAATGCCAACTGACCCAGCTAAGGCTTGAACCAGCGACCTTCTTGCTGTGAGGTGATAGCACTACCTACTGTGCCACTGTGTCGCCCACTTAAATAAAAAATAAAAAATAAAAAACAATCGAGAAATGAAAACATACAAATTGAGAATAAAACTTTATTTGTTTCTATTACAGCTGCAAAAAATCATTTAGTGAAGAGTCGTGAGTGTTTGTTTCATTTGTTTTTAATAATGATATAAACAGTTGGCAGCATGAATATAGAGCACTGTCACTTTAAGAGAGGCATGGATCCGATTTATGGTTTCACATGCCTTTTCATTTTGAACTATTGGTTAATATATTACATAACAAGTGAATGTTTATGTAAATAACCACTAAGTGACACATTTTTGCATTCCGTATTATACATTACATTTAGGCACACACCTCATACTCACTATGGACAATTTAGCCTACCCAATTCACCTGTACCACATATCTTTGGACTGTGAGGGAAACCGGAGCACCCGGGGGAAGCCCACGCAAACACGAGGAGAACATGCAAACTCCACACAGAAACGCCATTTTGAATAATTGCACAGCCCTATTGCATTTTTCATTATTGGCCAAATGCTTGAGTCCCAGCAGCCTGATCTCATGAAGAAACGTAACTATGTTTGTCATTTAGTGACTAATTCATACAAATTCATACACATTTACTTGTACAAAAACTTTTTGTAGGATTTTAATAAGGAGGTGTGGCAACAATCCCCACCCCTCAACCCAACTATCATTGGGGGATAAGCAAATCCTACTAAATTACAGAAATGAGATCGAATGAATTCATACAAATTAGCCACTAAATCAAAAAGTTGCCATGAGATTATGTTGCTCCCAAAGGACTGTAAATAAGTAAACTCTCTCAAAGCATAAGGGGTATCAAGACTGCTTAAAAACAACAACAATATTAAAAGTTGCAAGGCAATTCAGTCAAAAAGTACAAAGGCAATGATTTAATAAATCACTAAATTTATAAACAAATAAAGTTAATATATTTACTTTTGTCTGAAGGGAAAATCTATTTTAAAAAATCATTACCCATAATCTATACCCAAAACTAATTATATTATTATTATATATTATATTGCAATTATTATATATTAATTATATATTATAATGCAACTAGGGTTGTAACAATATACCGGTATGACGGTTTACCACGATTTGAACGTGCACGATTATCATACCATGAACAATTGCATATCAACGGTTTTAACCCTTAAAGACCGAGACAGCCGCCCGCGGCTAAAAATAAGTATTGCTCTTAAATGTTTAATAACTTTTGATCCGCTGATCCGATTCATACAATTCAAAGATTGGCATAAAGAAGAGAATCTCAGCTTTCCAGTGCTGTATCACATAACATTCGCGGACTTTCAGAGGCTCCGGAATCAGTGCGGTTAGGTCATCAAAATTTGACAACGCTGATTTGACAAAGAAACGCTCGTCACTGTGTCTCCGGACAAATCAGACATGATACATTGATGCATTGTCCCTCCTCCATGCCCAGATTGGTTCAAACTCGCTATATCACAACCAATAAGCATAGGTTTCGCTTTTGTTTGTGGACCAAGCTTTTTGTACAACACGGAATGAGAGAAAGGCATACATTTATGCGCGGCTAAATAAAACGCAAAAAAAAAAGTTTTGCATGAAATAATTCTCATACTAAGTACTTTTGCATGCACAGCAGCACAGAAACATGACAAAACAGTGACACAGCAAAGACGAACTGCTGCTCTTGCTGTTTTCAAAAGACGTAAATGAAGATGCAGCTGTTTGTCTGCATTGCAGACAACCATATCCATATCCATAGACAACCATATCCATGCTGGCACATAAAACCTAAGGATGTTCCATATTGAATCTAGTTTCGTTATTTAACTATTTATAGTATAGTAAACATTTATATCAATTTTTTACTGAGGATTTGCACCATGTTTATTTGGACTTTATTTGGACTTTGACACATTATTTATTATTTTCTTATTTTTTTATTTGTTCATTGTAAGTGGTGTTGTTTATAGTAACTAAAAATATATTATTTGGAAAAAGTCAAATTTGCTTCACTGTTCTATTATTTTGTAACATTTGTAACATACCGTATACCGCGAAACCGTCAAACCGTGGTATTGTTTTAGACAATTATCATACCGTGAAAAATTCATACCGTTACAACCCTAAATGCAACAGTGCAAGTTAAGCCAAAATGCTTCACGAAATTTTTAAATTAGTCATAAATAAAAATGTAACATCAAATATTATAGTTAGATTTTTATATAATTTATTTATTTAACTGACAAATGGCTCTGAATTTTCCTCATAATATAGAATTTACAGAAACTCCCATAAAAACACCATGTGAAAGTCATAGCAAGTCGGTTTAGATCTTTAATCTGTTAAAAGCCTCTAGAGAAGCAGTGATGGAGAGAGGATATGATGCTTGGCTGATTTTGTCTCTGCATCTGTTTGGGTTACAAATTGTCTTTAATTTCCATGTTTGCGCAGCTATCATATGGATGATTCTCCCCGCCAGCTTCATTTATTAAGATACAGCGCTAGTGTTTATACTTTAGCGCATGGATTAAAAAATGTAATTACTGATTAGAAGTGACATTCTTGTCATTTCAACAAACTTGAGTTTTCCAGCAGGTTTTTTAACTCAAACTCTTGAGCAAAGTGAAAGCAATAATGACATGCATTTCTGTCATAACTAACCAAATGCTCAACTGCATGTGTATAACTGTGAAACAGTACATAAATTCATAATATTTGTAATAATAACCATTTCTTTGGGAATTTTAAATGAATGTTGTCCTCAAATACATATGAAAATTGACTTCTCTTCTGTTCAAAGAGATTAAATATAAATTCACACCCCCAAAAAAACAAACCTACTAGTTTCTTCTACTCTCAAGATCCTTGACTAGATCTACTGGCCTATTTCTTGTTCTTTGTAGCACATTTGCCAACGGGGATGTCATTCTAGGTGAGGATCACAACCCGTCTGACAAATGCACCTGTCTGGACGCCTCTGAGGTCATATCCTGGAGCGCTGATACGGCCCAGCTCAGTCGAGTGAAGTAAATTCATGAGGTTAATAAACACGTTCTTACCTCACCAAGTGCCCATGAGGTAACTTATTTTCAACCACCAATACATCATCTGTCTGTCAGCCAGACAGTAGAAAGACTGACCCTTAAGAATGTATACACCCCCTACAATGTGAGTAGAGTTTCAGACCATAATACAGAGAAAGCCGAGACCAAATCTCCTGAAGCAAAACGCTCACCATTTTTGGAATCAGCATCTTAGAATTAGTCAGACACAAGCTGCAATGACCTTCATTCAGCAAATACTATGCAAGCAAGTGTTATTATTATTTATTACATGGCCCTGTGGAATGCTTGATCCTGATTGCTCAATCAAAGACAGTCCAAGGTATGTTATTCCTCGATAACCATTTATAAGAATAACACAGGCACATCTTGATACTTCAAATCATTTTGGGCATTATTAAATATATTCATATACTTTATACAATTGTCCTTGAAAGTGTGTGTAGACTTACAGAATCTGTTAATTAATCTCCACCCTAAATGAAAATTGTCATTATTTCCTCAACCTTTACTTATTTCAAAGCTTAATGAGTATCTATCTTCTGTTGAACACAAAAGATATTTTGAAAAATGTTGAAAACCCGCAACCATTGACCTCCATAATGTTTTTTTTTTCTCTGCCAATGATGACATGTTTTTAGCTTTCTTCGAAAAATATAATTTTTGCTCAAGAGAAGAAACTAAGATATTTTACATAAAAGATGTTTGCATAGTTCAAAAGACTGTAACAATAATAATACCTATTATATTCATTTATTCATTACTTTCTCTTCAGTTTAGTCCCCTATTCATCAAGAGTTGCAACAGCAGAATGAACCATCAACTAATGCAGAATATGTTTTATGGAGCAGATGCCCTTCCAGCCGCAACCTAGTACTGGAAAACACCATACACTGTGAGGCACCAGTTTTAACCACTGAGCCAATTTGCCACCCATAACAATTATAAAGTGGCAATAACAATTAAAATACAATTATAAAATTCATTCATTCATTTTCTTTTCAGCTTAGTCCCTTTATTAATCTGGGGTCTCCAAAGTGGAATGAACCGCCAACTTATCCAGCACGTTTTTACACAGCGAATGCCTTTCTAGCCGAAACCCATCTCTGGGAAACATACACACACACTCATACATTACGGACAATTTAGCCTACCCAATTCACCTGTACCGCATGTCTTTGGACTGTGGTGGAAACGGGAGCACCCAGAGGAAACCACGTGAACGCAGGGAGAACATGCAAACTCCACACAGAAATGCCAACTGACCTAGCCGAGGCTTGAACCAGCGACCTTCATGCTGTGCGGCAACAAGACTACCTCCTGCACCACTACGTCACTGTAAGTGGCCATAATAAATATTAAAAATAAAACTCTGCAAAAGTTTGCATACCCTTAATTACCTGATGATCTGCGAGTCAAGAGATCAGTATACTGACATTTAACTAAATACTTTGTAAATTAAACAGTTTTACCTTATTTTGACAACAACAAGTGAATACTTTTAAATTGTTCAAATAAATAACAATTGTTTTAACTTATTTCATCAAAGTTTTCATTGTGCGTCTTAAAATTGTGGATTTTACAAGCCCCTGTCTTTAAGAGATATCTTACTTTTTCTTCTAAATTTTTCCTCAAATATTAAGTTTTTTTTATTTTCAACAGTTTAGCTAACAAGCAAACAAGTTACACAATCAAAATCTGATGTAATGTAATACAACTATATAGATAGGTAGGTAGCTAGGTAGGTAGGTGGGTAGATAGTAAATGAGTGTGTGTTTCCCAATACTGGGTTGTGGCTTTAAGGAAATCCATACAACGGAATATACAAAGTTTCATAAAAGTGAAGTGTCTACATCTTTTGGCCAAGAAAGAAGTTGAGCAATTAGAACCAAGAGGCAAAATATCTCGTTTTTGCTCAAAAGAAAAAAAATATTATATATATATATATTTTTTTTTTATTATTTATATATATTTTTTTTTTACGTATACAGTACTGACAAGACAAAAACATAGCTGAAATCATTTTAAAAAATAACCCCCTGCAAAAATTGCATACCCTTACCTGATGATCTGCAAGACCACACATTCATATTTATTATATTTAATAATTATATATATATATATATATATATATATATATATATACACACAGTATATATAAATATATATATATATATATATATATATATATATATATATATATATATATATATATATATATATATATACACACAGTGTATATATATATATATATATATATATATATATATATATATATATATATATATATATATATATATATATATAATCTTAATATATTATAAGTAAAATCATGTCTAAATATTTGATCAAATCTTTTTTAAAAGACCAATATACTGAAACAAATACTGAAATTTAATTAAATAGACAACACAAATAAATCACTTTCAATTTTTTTTTAAATAAATAACAAAAGGTTTATTTTTTCAATCACAGCATTCATTGTGCATCTTGTTTAGGACATTTTTGTTAATGTTTTTGTCATTTTTTTTTTAGATGTTTTCATTTAATCAAAATTTTCCTCAAATTGTAAGCTTTCTTTTTAAATAGAATAGCTAACAAGCAAAGAAGTTACACAATCTGAATCTGATGTGGAAAAAACATATACAAACAGTGTTTCATAAAAGCGTCCTTCTTTTTGGCCATGGAAGATGCTCAGCAATTACAACCAAGGGGCAGAATGCAGTAAAGTGCACTATAATGATGAGAGAGCTGACTGCCATTCAGATCCCAGATGCTATACAGCTTGAAGCCAAACTAGTTGGAACAGCAAGGCGCTCTCGAGAATCTCAAAAGTCTTCAAAACAGAGAGACAGCTAACGAGAAGAAGCTGAGCACA
>NC_141021.1:39765000-39842500 GCF_052040795.2 Danio rerio | reverse complement strand
GTAGAAAAAGACACTATATTGTAGTAACATATGAATTCATAAGGAGAAGAGGAAGAGAACACTGAGGAGAGAAACAGACATCTGGAGTCTTTAATTTCATGAAGATGATTCTGGGTAAATGAGTCCTGCCCAAATTAATAGACTCATAAAAAGAAATAAAGTGTAAAAGCCCTGAAATTAATCAAGTTACAGACGTGCTGTGACCATCAGGAGTGTTTCAGAAATTGAATAATATGAGCTGCACTAGGTGTGAGTGTGTAGTTTCAGCAGATGTTTAATCTCTCTCTGTAGGAGGTGGATGTTGCTCATGCTGAACACCATCAGATCTGGAGTCCTTCTCCCATCAGGGCACTGGAGGTTAATGTAAAAATCAAGCTCTGCAGCATGTAGTGTATATGGGCTGTCAATGCAGTCCAAAGTACTCTTTGTTCAATACACTCTGTTCTAAACCGGTCAGATGTCAACACAAGCAACATTTAAAGGAGTTAACAAAAGGCAATTCCAAAGAGAAATCCAAAGCCAAATTCGAAGTCAGCATCACATTTAACCTTTACTTAAACCAATCTGCAATTACAGTAAGCATAGCTACAGGCTTAGGGAAAAGGTAATCCAAGATGGTGGACACAGCAAAACATATGTGATAAATGTTATAAAAGTGATAAATGCAGCAGAACAAATATACAAATAAATCAATAAATGCTTTAAGCTCTTTTCGAGAGTCTTCAAGTATTGAAAATGAATAAATAAATGTAAAATAACTCTCAGTCTCTCAGTCATTTATGTTCAAAAATAGCCCCTTTCACACATACAGACCACAATTTTCCAGAAAGGCATTGTGCATGAACAGGCCCTTTTTGAAAATACCATTAAATTAGTTTCGACAATTTTCCGGAAAGAAAAGTTGTAACATTACCGGTAATATGCCGGAATGCTGCTGTGTGTGAACGCTGAAGGAAAATTGACAGAAAGAACACGTTCACGTCTAGAACACACTGACCAGAGACGTATTACTCCAGCCAATCAGAACATTCAGATGCATTCACATCCACACTTTTTATGAAAAAAAAAAAAGCTTTTGAACATTTTTCCAGACACATTTAGCTAGATGTTAGTCAGATAACGTTTCTATGTTCCTTTTTAGGCCAATTGTGTAAAAATTGTTGATAAACTGCTGTTTGTTTACCTTCAAGCTCTGTTTGATGTGAGCTCCGGTGAGCACCAGCACACACACACTGTTATGTACATATCGACATGCGAAAGTGTTCCTTCATACGTTTTCATCAAAGTTGTTCACAATATTATCTATCCACAAAATTTGTAATGCAGCAAATGTGTAAAAATGTAGCTGCAGTTAGTGTTTCTGCCTTCGTATGTCTCTGCAATAAAAAAACAGCTGCATGAATACTAAAGATTTAAATAAAAGTGAAACCATCAACAAATATTAGGTTACTAACACAAGCGCAGCCGTTTAAAGGTCATTTCTGGTGAACAATGTCAAAATTTACGGGTATTTTGGAATAGATGTGTGAATGTTCTTTTCTGAAAAAAAAATCCTTGCCTGTGTGAACTGTATTTTCTATTGAATTTACTGGTAAAGTCGTTCCGTTAATTTTCCGGATATTTACCGGTATTACTGTGTGAAAGGGGCTAATGTTAAGGGGATAGTTCACCTAAAAGTAAAATTTGGTCATAATTTACTAATCCTTTAGTTGCTTCATACCTTCAGGAGTTTCTTCTGTTGAACTCAAAAGAATATATTTTGAAGAAAGTTGGAAACCTGTACGTTATTAGGTTTATCCTACTATGGAGGTCAATGGTTACGCCCGATTCAGACAGTTCTTCAGCGTTAATGCTTCCCAATCACTTTAAATGGGTAACGTCAAGTGTTAGTGAACTGAATTGTGGATTCGTCGGCATCTCTTCAGCAGCGTTGCTCGCTGCAGAAGCTTGAATTTTTTTAACTTTTCAAGCACCAACGGAAGCTTCAGCCAATCAGATCGCTTTATGCAAATACTCCAGCTCAGACAGTAGCCGGTTGTGAGTTAAGTTCAATGGCTGACACTGCTATGACGATAACGTCAGTCCCAACTTCAGACTTGCCCTGTCAAGCGTTCACGCTGAAGCCCCTTATGTGAATCATGCATTAGAGGTGTTCAGCTTTCTTCAAAATCTCTGATTTTGTGTTTAACAGAAGAAACCACTTTAGGTTGAGTAAATTGTCATTTTTGTGGTGAAATATTCATTTCAAGGTGTATGAAAAACAGCTGTACGTTTTCACTTTAATAATGTATGGATAAACTTTTGCATCTATTTCCCAAATATCATGTGATTGCAACCTGATAAACTATATGTGGTATATCAACTATAATCGCATACTTGACATTGCACACCCTTCAGATATTTGCATCACACAATGTCGATGCTGAAATAAAATACCGTGCAGACTAAAGTACATACAGTAAGTACTAAGTTGACACTGAAATTTTAAAACAACCATGATACAATTTTTGTCATTGGTATTGGCTTAACTTAATATAGCTCCACACTTGTTGAAATCAACTGAAAACCCAATAAAATAGAAATAGACAAAATTGGGGCTGTACAATACATCGTTTCAGCATTGATATCGCAATGTAATCTTTCACAATAGTCACATTGCATGTATATACAATGTTAAGTCTTGATTATAATTATATAATAACATATATTTTTCTGTATAGAATGTCTATGCTTGAAGGTTGTTTCTTCTATTTTATGCATATGCACTCCCCTATAGAATCATCCCAATCAATCTAAAATGATAAATTCTTTCCAATGTTAGATTGTATTCATATTTCAATATATCACAGAATAACAAAAAAATATTGCCATGTTAGAATTTTCCAATATAAGCACTAGATTAAATGCATTCATAGCAAAAGTAGTTTTCAAGAACACTAAAATGATTGCCACCTAATGGTTATAAAGCAAGTATTGATTCTTACTAATAACCTATTTACATTCTGAATAAAGGTTATATTTTTCAATTGTTCAGCTGGTGATTACTTATCGATTCTTTTTTGTCTTGTCAGTTTTGTTTGTTTTTTAAATAAACAATTTTGTAGTATTGTATTGTTAGTACTGCAATATTTTGGGGTTTGCAGACTGATGAAAGAAGGCATCAATAATGTAAATCAACATTTATAATTCTGTAGCACCAAACTTTATGTTAAGTAGTCTTAAATGCTATACACTTAAATCAAAATATAAGTACTTTTGCTTACTGTGCTTATAATGTATTGCAGAACACTTCTGGTGGTCTTGAGGTGGAATTGCAAATTAGGAACAGGTTTGGTGGTAAAAGTGGGTTTTAAGGGTGAGGTAAGGTGTAAGGAACGGTCAACAGTATAATTGTAAATGTAGTTATAGAAATTATTTAAAGATATAATTACATGAGGGTGTTTAATAAAGCCTAAGTGCAATGTAAAAACATTATACACAATAAGTACATTGTAACAAATTATTAATGCCAGTGTAAGTACATATTAGTTAAGGCCACTTAATATAAAGTAGGACCTAAATCCCCTATCACTTTAAATCTTCAGGAAATTAATAATCAAATTCAACAAGTAAAACACATGCTTAACATCAAATATGCATACACTCAGTACATAGCACGAATGATACTGCATTCATATTCCATCCCTAATTCCTGAATTTATAAGCAATCTCTATGCAGCAGTTTGTAAATCCAGCTGTCATTTTGCACATTTATTTCCTTTATGTATTACTACAAGAGCAGCTAACTGTCATAGTGAGAATATCAGTTAATCAAAAAGGAAATTAAATATTAGCACTGCTGGTGTTTAATTACAACAGTAAATCCATTATGGAAGACTAAATAAAATTGCACAAGAACGTTGTAACCAAAAGAGTAATCACAGGTTATACATTTAATGCTTGAAGTGCTGGTCATTGTCTAAAACTATAAGCTCAATTGAAAATAAAACCTAGAACAACTAATCCTAAATTAGATCTTAACTAAGCTTAACTGAAACTTTATAACAGTAAACAACTCTTTAAATGCAGACCAACAGACCTCCTATTTGTTTTATTGAATTTTTTGGTTGCTTTGTGCTTCCTTTAAATTAATTTATTTTTAACCCATTGTCAATGTTTACTTATATATATATATATATATATATATATATATATATATATATATATATATACACACACACACACATAGACATATATACACATACAGTTGAAGTCAGAATTATTAGCCCCCTTTTGATTTTTTCTTTTTTTTATTTTTTAAATATTTCCCAAATAATGATTGACAGAGCAAGGAAATGTTCATAGTATGTCTGATAATATTTTTCTTCTAGAAAAGGTCTTATTTGTTATTTTGGCTAGAATAAAAGCAGTTTTTAATTTTTTTTTAAACTATTTTTGGGACAAAATTATTAGCCCCTTTAAGCTTTTTTTTTTTTTTTCGATAATTTACAGAACAAACTATTGTTATACAAGAACTTGCCTAATTACCCTAACCTGCCTAGTTCACCCTATTAACCTAGTTAAGCTGTATAGAATTGTCTTGAAAAATATCAAGTAAAATACTATATACTGTCATCATGTCAAAGATAAAATAAATCAGTTATTAGAAATGAGTTATTAAAACTATTATGCTTAGAAATGTGCTGAAACAATCTTCCCTCCATTAAACAGAAATTGGGGAAAAAAATAAACAGGGGCGCTAATAATTCATGGGGGCTAATAATTCTGACTTCAACTGTATATACATACATAGACAAGCAATATCACACACATAGCAGTGCGATATGGCTGTATATTGGCACTGATGGGAGGCAGCTGACGACAGAACAAAAGAAACCATTGTTTAAAAGCACATCATTTTAGAGCTAGTATTTGAATGATTCTCTAGCTTAATATCTATAGTGATGATAAAAAAGGTGATTTTGCTGACATTAAGATTATAAGGGTAAACACCATGAAATCACACCAGTCTCCAGAGATTTCCCAGTATTTCTGTTGCAATTGGGAAATCACAACCCTAAAAAAAGCCAAAGCAAAGCAAACACTACCACATTACTGGTGTGTTTGTGATAAGGAAAAACGGTAAACACATGCAGGCATTTCTTCTTTCTTTCTGTTTACTGAACTAGTGTGCAGTAACGAAAACAGCATACTCATTAGAAACAAACAAAGTTTAGTTGCCCATTAAAAAGTAACTCAGGGTTATACAAAGAAAGGCACAAAATACATAAATTCCTAATATGCGAGTCCCATCTCACACACAATACACTACAATTACTATGGTATAAAGACAATAGAGATTGAGTTAAAATGTCACTTACCAGTTAAATAATGATTTGACCAGCTGTAGTTAGTTTTTTTCTCCTCTAAGAGCTATCATGCCGTCTCTGTCGCCATCTTGTGGTGGATGGATGCCGACAAACTATCTCTTACATTATAAATACTTAGAATAGGTACTGTCCTTTTAATAAACTGCATAGATGTAATCTAAACAACTACATTTTTCACCTAAAAAAGCCTTAAAAAAGAAAAATAATAATATACATTTGCATGGTATTTAAAATGAAACTGTTCAGATGGCGCTCTGTGGCGCAGCAGATATATGAACAGTGTCCTGAGTCATGGTGGAAAAAGTGTGCACGCATTTTAAACAATTTCATGATCAACGGTTTCCTCATCCGCGTACATTATAGAACTACAAAGTATCATTATACACAACAGTCTAGGTAGGTTTACAATTACATCCCTGAAAGGCGTTCAGAATGAAGCAGTTACTGCTCCTTCACAATGAGGAATACTGAAGAGGCAAACCATCAGGTCATCTGCTTCGATGACAATGAGCCTCACGATGATATAATATTAATAGTCAAATTGTTAAACCAATGCATTTGGTCATGGTGATAGAATTAGTAGAAAAAGTACATCAGGCCACAAAATCTTATTTTATCTTGTTCGTCTTTTTACTGTATACTGTAAACTGTTATAAACAAAGGCTGCTAATATGTTCCATTTGTCTCCTCTATTTTATTTCCTCACATCTGAAACGAAAATAGTGCCAGCGGATAAACTCCCCGGCTTTTATCAGATCTTTTCATCATCTTTTGTATCTCATTCTTCCCTCTGGATATTAGAAACATAACATGGTTTTGTCTTCAATTAAGAATGGAGTGCTGATAACCGACACACAGTGCTGAGGCTTGCAAAGCGCTACTCTGCTGAAAGCTAACAAAAATCCTCAAAAGACTTCCAACCTGGAAGGGAGACATGTAACACGCGCCACTGATGAATAATGAGATTACAGCGGCACACAAAAACATCCCTCCCAGAAAAAAAACAACATCAACAACCACACGATCTAATCGGGTGTTTGGCTCTAACAATTGTGTTGAGAAGAATGGCCCATTTACGGGAACATATACTGGGCCAGTGGTTATCTCATCTGTAAGGCCAAACAAGTAAGTGTGCTGTGTAAAATCGATATTATGAATGCGAATAATCTTCCCAAACCCTAAAGCACTGACGCGTACAGTAAACACACAAAAATGAGGAGTCCACAACTTGAGCTGTGAACATTTCACTTGCATTTGAGACTAAAAGTAAATGTGTGCAGAAATGTATAGTATGTTATAGTATTTTAACCTTTGTGTACTGTTCAAATTTACTACCCTTTCATTATGTTGGTGGCTGTTTTTGCCCCATTATCTTCCATTATTATGACATTTTTTGATTGCAAAGCCATGACACCAAATAATCATGCATTCTTGATTTTTGGTGATTTTCCCTTTTGGGAAGAGGTAACACTTTTCATTTTTACTGTTGATCATCATTTGGCAGCATTAACCCTTTAGACCCTTTAGGCCTGTGGAAAAAAAGGTTCTGACATTAATCTTTGGAGTAAAACAGCTAATTTTAGTGTGCGTTTATAAATATACTTATGTTAACTGATAAAAAATTTTCTGACAGCTAAGTTGCTTTTTTATTTTCTCTAACATATCAAGGTATGTGGTCTCTCTCACATACTCTCACACACACACACGCACAACTCCATATAACCATATACTTTATCCAGAAGCTAAGATTTTTTTGCACTGCTATAAAAAAAAAATGTATATACCTCTTCCCAACAAAGAAAACTAGTAACAATCAAGAATGCATAAGTATATAGTGTGAATCAAAACATTTTTTTATAATAAAAGTAAAACGGGGCAAAAACAGCCACAAACAAAACAAAATTAGTCAAATTGCCCAGAGCATATTGTTGAATTTTTGGAAATGTTTAAGGCATTTTTCCAAAATATGTGTCAAAATAAGATTTGTCACCAAAAATCATTCCATTTGCAGAAACACAGAGAAAGTTGTTTGCCAAATTAAGACTCAAATTCATCCCAGGGTGTATGAAAACATCCCAAAGAGCACGTAATGGTTAAACAATATAATTACTGTATTTAATATTTGAAGGTGTATTTAATTTAAGGATGTAAAACAAAAGCTGCCAAACAACCTAATGATATTATGAAAATTCCTAAAGGTAAAGGCAATGGATTTGTCTCAGCGCAGTTAATGGGTAAACAATATCACATATCATATAACATATCACATGTCTACATTTCTCATGAGCTACCGTTGAAGAATTACAGCACTTTCTTTTTCATGGTGTTAATATATTATGCTGTAGATGACTTTAAGAGTGTAAATGTTATTCCTCTAGTGTGCTTGAATGAACAGCAAACAATAAAAAAGCATAAATGTCAATCCCCCTTTTTAGTGGAATTGATTCTGAAAGTATTGTCATTATATATACAGTACATACATGCATGCATGCATACATTCATACATACATACCATACAGTTAAAGTCGAGAATTATTAGCCCCTCATTTAATTATTTTTACCCCTCAATTTCTGTTTAACAGAGAGATTTTTTTCAACACATTTCTAAACTTAATAGTTTTAACAACTAATTCCTGATAACTGATTTATTTTATCTTTGCCATGATGACAGTAAATAATATTTGACTAGATATATTTCAAGACACTTCTATACAGCTTAAAGTGATATTTAAAGGCTTAACTAGGTAACTTAGGTTAACTAGGCAGGTTAGTGTAATTAGGCAAGCTATTGTATAATGATGGTTTGTTCTATAGACTATCGAAAAAATATATAGCTTAAAGGAACTAATAATTTTGACCTTAAAATGTATTTTTTTTTTTTATGTAAAACTGCTTTTGTTCTAGCTGAAATAACACAAATAAGACTTTCTCCAGAAGAAATTCAGACATACTGTGAAAATGTCCTTGCTCTGTCTGCAAATCAGTTAAATAACAATAGCATTACAAAACTTTGATCTGAAGCAAAGTAAGTGAAACTTTGAACATAAATTGTATTTAACTGACTTAATTCAGGGGACTGTAGTTTTTCTACTTTATTTTCAAATGACACAATTGAACTAAAATTATGGAAAAATTATATAAGTAAAAACAATATATTTGAAGTTTATTGCAAAATGCATATGCATATCAAGTCAAGTTTTATTTATAGAGCACTTTACAAACACAGAAGTGAGCCAAAGTGCTGTACAGAAAATATACAAAATAAGCAAAATAGTATTTAATATACAAGATAAAACTACCTAAACATGCACATAAATTAAAATTATCATTTTTATAATATCAGGTGTTATAAAAATAGAGTTTTACGAGCTGATTTAAATGAGAATACAGAAGAGGTCAGTCTAATGGGTAGCGGCAAATCATTACAAGGTCTAGGGCCTACCACAGCGAAAGCACAATCCAAGCTTATGCTTTGTGTTGTGTTCTTTTGAGAAAACAATTGGGCTAGGGGGGCACCAGCTCAGAGATATAAGGTGGGGCAAGACCATCTAGAGATTTAAAAACAAAGAAAAGAATCTTGAACTGTATTCTAAAATGATCTGGTAACCAATGAATAGAAGCAAACACACGGGAAATGTGGCCATATTTGTTAATGGGCATGCCGCAACATTTTGCACATTTGGAAAAGGGCAATAGCAGACCTGCTACTCCCCACAAACAGTGTATTATAGTAATTAACTGTAACAAAAGCGTAGATTGCTCTCTTAAACTGTTTTGTAATATGTTGCTTTATTTTTGCTAGTTGTCTTGATAGAAAAAAGCTAGATTTAACTACCGCTCTGAACTGATTGTCAAATTTTAAATCTGAATCAAATTTTACACCTAAATTTGTGACTCGAGGCTTTAATGAGCTCAAATTGAATAGATGAGTCCTTACGGTACCTTCAAATAACATTACTTCTGTTTTGTTTACATTAAAACTAAAACTAAAAGCTATCCAAGCCAAATATACAAATATTTAGATATATTGAGAGCACAGGAAGGTCAACTTGATTCCATCATTCAGAATTATTCATAGGAGTGGAAAGAAGCAAGGATGTGGTGGATTTTTCTGAATGCGAATGTTGGAATATTCTGCACAACATCATGCATGATAAATTTTTTTCCTGCAAACATTCTTCTACTGTTTGAAAAACATGACATCACCAAACAAGACCTGTCAGAATATTTATGAATAGTCAAACCCAAAATGATTAATTTACCTCGGTGATCCGTGGTCTGTTTGTGCATCAATGATAAACTTGTGTGTACCTAAAAGACTATCATCTCAGCTCGTATTCGAGAACACTATCTTCTACACTGTAAAAAACGGCCGTGATTTCAACGGTAAAAAACTGTAAAAATGCTACAGTACAAATCCGTAAACTGGTTAACGGTATGTTTTCTTAATAAATACAGCGAATAACCATAAATTGAATTTCCCAGAATTCCCTGCACGGCACATCACTTTTTATGCATTTTGTTGACATTAATATGGATCTTTTTAGTTGTTTCCCCATCAGTTATGTACATTAGAGATTTATGTTACATCTTATGTTGATAAACAATGTTTATTTCATGACTTTAATTTTATGCGTGTTACCATAATGGTGTTTAGTAGCTGTGTGATTGACACTGAGCACCTTCAATATGCTGATACTCTTTTCTGCTTGTGGGAAAAGTTGTTTGTGATGAGCATTGGCTAATTATGTAACTTCCTCATCACCACCTGCATGTGGGTGTGCTAACGTGTCTAACTGTGTAACAAAAGATGTGTAGATGTTGGTCATTCAAAATACAGACATATTACCTCTATAAATTAATAAAATACAGTAGTTTACCATAAAAATGAGAAATTACTTTTACGGTTCATACCGTGTTTTTAACGGTAAAGTACTGGCAACCACAGCTGCCGGTTTTTTACTGTAAATTTTACGGATTTTTTTTTTTACAGTGTACATTTGTCATATCTTGATTACGTTATCAGTGAATGTGCTCCATAAACTCTTCTTCCATTGTTCCAAACAAGCATTTTAGATGTTCAGAAAATTTATTATAAATTCACAATTTAGATTGTGCATGCGTTATTAGTTTAGCATTTATTTAAGCACTTTTTTTTCCATTTTGAAGGGCAACTATTTTACCCCGTTATCAAGATTTAAGATAAGTTTTTTGTGTCTCCAGAATGTTTCTGTAAAGGTTTCGTCTAAAAACAACCATCAGATAATTTATTACACTTTTCAGAATATTGGAATTTTCTGCTCTAAACACAATTTAGCTGTTTTTGTTGCCTGTGCTTTTAATGCAAGTTCTCCCCACCCACCGTTCTCACATGCCTGCCAGAGTGTACCTCAATCTCTGCCTTGGTTGCATCAGATAAACAGCACAGTGACAGACATAAATGAAGCAGATCTCACATAATGCTTGTGAGAAATACTACAATAAGAACATTCCCAATGATTATTTGATGCATTTGTTGTGGATTTGATTGTGATTAATGATCAGAGAGCTGAACAGATCTTTTGTTCCTAGTTGCTTTGCGCACGTCCTGTATTGTTCATATGATTATACACGTTACTATGGGGACATAATACGCAGCTGTCAATAAATTCGGTGGGAGGGGAAACCGCACTCATACCACATTGCGGTGTAAAAAAAAAAAAAACTTAGTCTTTATATCACCTCGATATGACTGTGGACGCACTATACATTCACACAGTTCTTTCCAAATGATGATTTTCATCATAGGTGCCCTTTAAGACAACAATGTAAAACATCAATGGTATTGCAATCATTTCTTAAAAAAACATTACACAACATTAACTAAAAAAAAATTATTCAATATATATTTTACTAGGATCAGCATATTAAACTGTTTATTATAAATGTGTGTCTGTGTGATGTATGCCTTTTTGCATGAATTTATTTATCTTTTTTTTTTTTCATATTACGATGTTAATTTTACCATTTCCCTCACCACTCTTTAGAAGAGAGATGCTTGCTAGGTACATGAAGCTAAATTAAGTGTTCTCTAAGGAAGCACAATATAGGTCATAATTTTCCACTGAAATTCCCCCATTTAATTCTATATACAGATCCCATTTCATTGCAGAACAAAAAGAAACCATTCAAATAAGGAGGGAACATTTGATGATGATGACATTGTTCTTTAATGGTCTCACTTGGATAGAGCAGCAATTTACTGTTCATGCCAGAACGTAAGTCAGCAGGTGGCCTGCTGGCTAAAGGGGTTTTATTGATCCGATGGAATTTACAGTGCATTAATAATGTTAAGACTTTCGGTATGCATTGCATGGACGCAGCCTTTGAAAACAAATGGTCTTGATGATGCTTTTTAAGCATCACATTATGGTGTGTGAGAGGGCTTGTTAACCTGATGTTAACAAAAGCCTTTGATTGTGTGATTAAATGTGCATTTTGATGGGTCATAAAGAACTCTTACCTTACCCTGCATCTTCATTAAAGCATCTCTCACAGTTAATGATTCAAGCTTTTAATTTACACCTTAACCACTTGGTTCTACTGAGAGACTTTATTTGGTGTTAAATAAGATTCATGATTGTGATACAGCTTGAAACCACTGCCTGCATTTACAGTTAAAGAATTCAGGTCGCAATTCATCAGATAATCCTAAAACTAACAACTTTCTTTAATTCATTTCACAAAACTTACACTGAGTTATTAGGTTTAATATTAAAGTTTGATTTAACACTATTAATAATTTTCCCATAATAATGAATAAGTCATAGGTCGACGAAAAATTGACATTAACTTAATATTTATGTTGGTGAGATGGCGGGGTAGTGTTTGTTAGTAACTGTACTATGAATCAGGTTTGGGTGGGCGATTGGTCTAAAATACAGGAGACTCCTGGGAAAAACTGGAGTGTTGGCAGGTTTGCCCCTCATGTTATTTCAAACTATAATGATTATCAGCGATCTAGCGGCTGGAGATTGCTAATGGACTACAAATCTGCCATTACATGGACTACATGTACTGTCATGCACCACATACAGACAACTGTTCCAGGTCATGATTGATGACACACACTGCCGGAGGATTGTGAAAGACTGATTACAAGGATTTTTTAAAAATCGCACACACACACACACACACACACACACACACACACACACACACACACACACACACACACACACACACATCAGGGCTGAGTCTTGTTTATCTGTCAAGTTAATGTTTGGTTTATGTTGTTAGCCGCCTGGATCGACCGCTCGCCTGCTTTATGACCTTTCTTCTGGAATTGCCCACATGTTACCGGTTGCTCCTGATTGTGATCATTGCCTGCCTGACTATTCTCTTTATAATAAATACTGTATTTGGAATGAACCGCCAACTATTCCGGCATATGTATTATGAAGCAAATACCCTTTCCAGCCCAGCCTGATCTCACGAGAAAACATAAGTATTTTAAGTTTTGCCAGTTTAGTGGCTAATTCGTACGAATTCGTACGAGTTCAGTCAGACGAAATGGTACGATTTTAAAAAGGAGGCGTGGCACCTGACCCCACCCCTAACCCCAACTGTCATTGGGGGATAAGCAAATCGTACTAAATTGTACGAATTAGATCGTACGAATTCATTCGAATTAGCCACTAAATTAAAAAGTTACGAATTGCTGTGAGATTGTGTTGTCCAGCCGCAATGCAGTAATGGGAAACATTCATACTCTCTCATTCACATGCACTCTCATACTTTAAGGACAATTTATTTAATCCAATACACCTATACTCAGTGGTGTAAAGAAACTAATTACAAATATTAAAATTACTGCGAGTATTTTTTTCTCAGGAATTGTAATTTACTAAGTAGTTTTAAAAATGTGTGCTTTTACTTTTCCTTGAGTACATTTTTAAAGTTGTGTTGGTACTTTTACCCCTCCACTACGCCTATTTTCAGTTTATTTGGACCCCAGAAATGGAGGAAAAACTAGTGCAACTTTGGCAGGAGCACCCGTTTATGTTTGACATGTGTCTGAGCAATACCACAACCTGGTCAAAAAAGAAATAAAGTTGAGGAGAAATTGCTTATTTGCTTCAAAGCAAAATAAGTAAATTTTCTACATCACTAAAGGCTTCATTCTCATTACAGGTATGTAGTAAATAACAAAAGATATACTATGTGACCTTGCGTTTTTTCCATGTCACTTTTCGTTTGTGAGATGTAGTTTGGACAAAGTTGTCGCCGATTCTTCCTATTGTGAAGACATGCATTGTGAAACCCCTAGTCGCTGATCCATCTTGTAGTGCAAACACAGCACCGACAGAATGCTACCCCAGATAGTCATGCAGTGTAAAAACTACTGTGACACAAATACTTTAAAAATCGTGCAATCTGAACTCTTGAACAGTTGGAGTAATTTGAAACAGAATAACTGTATTGAGTTTTAGTGAAAATATTCAGCTGCTTACTAGCTATGCTTGCCCTGTTTACATCTTTAATGAGGAAAAGAGTTTAATGCAGTGATTTTGAGCAGGCCTTGACAGTATTACAGTTCCATATCACTTGCAACATATTAGCATACTGTTTTCACTTATTTCAGAAGGTCTTTAAAAACAAAAATAGCAAATGAGCCAAACCACACAAACACACTGATTGAGCACATTATTTAATGACATATATTTAATACATTATAAGGAAATGTTTCTGATTCTATTGTGTATTTTGTATCTGACTCTCCATATTGCATACTGTCCCTTTAACAGCAGATATAATGAAAAAAAAAGAACCAATTATCTTTTTGAGGATGAGTATTAATGGAGTCACGTTTGAGAGTAAGTGGTCAAGAAATTGAATTTCAATTGCTTTCCTTAATTATGCCTGCACTGCAAAAAACCCATCTATAGTGAAATGATTTCATGCTGCACGAACTGTGCTTCAGTAAGCTCCTCAGTGCATCTTAACCTGAGCTCCCCAAGAGTGATTAATACAATATCTTTTCTCTTATGTCTATCCGCATCTTCTGTAATCATCGCTTGCCTCAAATGTGACTCCAAAAGCAGCAAGTGTGAAGCATTAAACAATAGCGTGTGGGCGTTCTGGAAAGATCAAGAATTGTTGCTGTTGTTTTTTTCAGTTTTTTTAATGCAATTCCTGTTTTGCTACCATTTTAAAAGGCCTATTGGTGTGCTGTGTGGGTGTTCCATCTGAGTAATTATGAACACAGGAAAATGTTTTCTTGCACAAAAACCATGAACTGTCTCTCTGAATATCAGTTACAAACACTGTGCATTATATGAAATTAGGTACACTATACAGACCACATATTTATCACAAAATGCAAATGAAGGAATAGAGTTTATCATCCAGTTTTAAACTGTGTTTAGAGGGTATTACATAATCAAGATGTGACTTCTATGCAAATCTCATAATTATGGTTAAATAACATACACACTCCTGTAATAATTGAAGATGTTGCAAACAATGGTTTAACGCAAATCTTTTTATTATTATTATCAACTATACCTAAGCCAATTTCCCATGTGCGGTGGGTAGAGAGAAGTACATATGAACCTACACTTGTCTCACGGGTCAGGTTCACTTGCAATTCATGTCATCGATTTGGTTCAATTCAATATCACTGCGCATCACGATGCTTTGACAGTTGTAATGTGAGGGGAATGCAAAGTAGATCAAATTTGATCAAATGAAGATCCAAATGCATATTTATTATGAGAGTGGTCAAGCAGGCAATGGTCAACAGGGTCAAACAGGTACTTGCAGAGCAATCCAAAGTTGTGGTCAAAAAACAGGCAAATAGTGCAGGCAGCAATGAATCAAAACAAACAGACAAAGCAAATGTTCAAAACACAGCTAGGCTAAACAAGGAAAAACACATCGTAATGCTCACATATAAACAGATAAAAAAGACTCAGCCCTGAAGTGTGTGTGTGTACTGTTTATAAAGTCTATCTAATCAGTTTGTGAGTAAGTGTATGTGTAATCAACCGAGTAAGGAACAGGTGTGTGTGAGCGATGCATGAGTATAGATTTGTAGTTCTTTAAAGTGGCAGATTTGTAGCACAACAGTGCTTTCCATACACATTTTTTTTTTATTTTACTTCACAAGAATACAATTGTGTCTATTAATACAAGCCTTTACTTACATTTACTAAAGTTTAGTAAAGCAATCTAACAAAATTTTGTACCTGCCAAAAACAATTTCAAGGACAGGAGACAACGGGAGCAATTGATAATTCATTCTTTCTTTCTTTTCGGCTTAGTCCCATATTTAATCCTGGGTCACCACAGCGGAATGAACTGCCAACTTACCCAGCACATTTTTACGCAGATGATGCCTTTCCTGCCACAACCCATTACTGGGAAAGCATTTAGTAATTTACTTAGTAATTTAATTTAGTAATTTAGCAAATACATAAAACTAAATAATAATCCCAGTCACTTTTGAGTGCTCTCAAGCGAGTTCTTAAACTATGATAGGCTATTGTGTTTACGTGCTCAACAGAAATGACTGTGATTGGCTCTAGTGTCAAGCGCTGTTCACCCGGAGATGACACAGATAACAGACACTAAAGTATTTGAACACTTTAGACTTGAGTTTGTATGCATTTTTTGATTCCTCCTCATTAGCCAAATACATCCACTTTGAGTACTTTGTTTTAACATTTTTGTAATCTGTGTCATAAAGGTCCTTCCCCCCATGACCCAATCTGCCATCATTATCTTAAAAGAAACTGAATAGACACCAATCTGTCTCATCATTACGAACTTCAAGTACAACACATTTCAAAGGGAAACCCCCTTTAGGGTGTACTCTCACTATATACTGTACCGGGCAAAAGCACTCTTGTCCCCTCTCCCGTCTCCCCCAACGGCCCGCACTCGCATTACATACGGGCCTGGGCACGCTTATGTCATCGATGATGCGCTGTTCGGTAAGAAGCACAGCTTGCTCAGCACAGTGAAGATTTCTTCAGTTATATCATCGTTTAAGTCATTTGATATGCAGTGACGCAGTAAAATATTTCGCCAAACAGATCAGCCACTTTTCACGCTCATAAACAATCATAAAGTCCTCATGTTGCAGGAAATAGGAGGTTTGCTGAAGATGCAGAGCTTTCGTGCAGTGAGGGGTTTGCGCTTTTAATAATCTACGACAATTTTTGTTCATTAAACTGTAAGAATTATTAATAAACACATATGAAACAGTCCCTTAAAGTCACATCTCACTTTCAGTTTCGGGCTTTGGAACCATGACTGAGAACCACTGTGTTGTAGCCTTATTACAAAATGGATTTAATTTATTATTTTCCTCATTATAGGGTATTATTTGCAGAATATTGACAATGTGAATGAAGTTTGTTTGAAATATCTGCAAATGTATTACAAATTTAAAAAAATGGGGAAAGAATACGTATGTACATAATTGTTCAGATATGTGTTTAATTATTAGTTGCAGCAACTTTGGCACCAATTACAACTTTGAGCATGATGATACAGGTACATTCCCAGCACACCTATTTTTGTGCAGATTCTCCCATTCTTTAGAGTACCTCTCAAGCTCTAGCAGTTTTGAAGGATAAGAGCACTGGCATTTTCAGATTTCTCCACAGATGTTTAGTTGGGTTCAATTTTGGGCTCTTGCTGGGCCACTCAAGGACATTCAAAAAAAAAAAAAAAAAGTTGTCTCATGGCCACTACTTTGTAATCTTGGCCAAGTCCTTAGGGTAATTGTCCCGATGAAGGATGAAACGTTGCACCAGTCTAACGTCCAGAGCACTCTGGAGCAGGTGTTCATCAATGATGCCCGTGTACATTGCAGCATTAATCTTTCCCTCAAGCCTGATTGATCTCCCAGTTTCTGCCACTGAAACATATTGGCCAGGTGATACGTGGTGCCTGGTTTCCTCCAGACAAAAAGACTTCAATCTTTGTTTGATCAAACCAGAGTGCTTCAGGTGTATTTTGGCAAACACCAAGTGAGCTGTTATGGGCTTTTTACTGAAGAGTGGCTTTCATCAAGCCTGATTGGTGAAGCGCTGCAGATTGAGGTTCTATTCAGGAAAGTTCTCCTCACTCCATAAATTTGTTGGTCACCTTACAGACTAAGGCCGCTCTCTCTCGATCATTCAGTTTGGCTGGGCAGCTCGCTCTAGAATCCTTGTGGTTCCAAACTTACTTCATTTATGGATGATGGAACCTGCTGTGCTCATTGAAACCATTGATACTGTAAAATTTTTCATGTAGCCTTTCCTAGATTTGTGCATCAAAACAATACTGTCTTGGGGGTCTAGTGACAATTCCTTTTACATAAACATCAACCATGATCAGTGTAAACAGAATTCCTCTGAGCTCAATTTTGAATGTCATACATCAATATAGCATAATTGTGACGACACTTTACGAACAATTGATATTTTTTACATTACTGTAAGGGTTAGGGTAAAGGTAGGCATTAATAAAATATAATTAAATAGGTAATTTAATAAATAATATCTATAATGGGCCATTTTCAGTGTGTGAAACGGAACGGTTTTTGGGTACCCTTTCAAAAGGGTACCTTGCACAACAAAAGGGTACCAAAAGGTGACACTAGACATGCAGCTGAATGATATTGGTTTACAGAGGTATGTCACCAGAACGTGCACAAGACAGGAGAATGAAAACAAAGGAAGTGCCTTTTTTATACGCAGCCAAGACATTACACCGTAATTAAGGGTGTCACGATTCTCCAAATCCTCGATTCGATTACATTTTCGATTCTAAAGGCACGATTCGATTCGATTATGAATAATTAATTAATTAATGACCAATTAATTATTTGTAGCCTACCATTTAAACTACCTGACCTGCAAGGTCTTTGTTTTACCCATAAACAAATCATACAGTAAATGAATAAAGGCAAGATACACACATAATTACCACCTGTCAATCACTTTTTCTGCGGGACTCGTGAATAGGCAGTGATCTGTGTCGTTATAATGGCGTCGGTAAAAAAGACGCACAACCAACAGGAACCAGCCAACAGTATCTGAGGTGTTCGCTAAAATGACTAAGTACAAGTGAGTGAAAGATTGAAGAAGTCTACTGATCCTCTGACTGCCTGAACCCACTGTCTCGAGCCCATGGCTGTGTGTGTGTGTCAGAGGTAGAGAGGAAGGAGGGCTTCTCAGAAATGCTACACGCCACTGTGGATGTCAAATCGATGTCGTTCTAAAATGCCATTTAAAAACAAAGACAGTGTAAACAGGGCCTGAGTGTGTACTTTTCGCGAGCGGATTTGCAACGGGGGCGGGCGGAGGATCGCGATGCCGGTGTTGTCTATCGGACGAACCGTACGTAATACATACATAGCAGAGCTTGCAAAACTGTGTTTTTTTTTTTTTTGTCGACAACACGAACGCTCAACATAACTCACTGAAAATCCAAAATGCTTACACACCGGCGACTTCATTAAAAGAGGAGAGGATTTAAGCTCTGTCGACGGGTCTCCTGCTTCAGCAGTTCAACAAGCCTGTTTTTTCCCGCTTGGTAAGCCAAGCTGACGTGACATGGGGGCGTGGCAGCATCGACGATTCTATTTTTTGATTCGATAATCGAAATTGAGCATAAATTTCGATCGATTTCGATTTTGACACCCCTAACCGTAATCATTTATACATATAATATCAAGCCATTATCAACCAAAGCTCGTTGTCTTAATAAACAGCCACAAGCCACAAAGCCAAAAAGAAGAACAGAATCTACCCTGTGCCCCGTAATTATTTACAAGACAGTCTTAGGTGCAAGCGGTTTGGTTTTCCTGTGTGAGCTCACTGAGCATCTATATTTAAAATAACGAACTTCTTGAGCTAATGATAATAACGTGCGCGTGATTACTGTGCTTCTGACATTCTTGGGGCTATATTTGTTGCATGTTGTTTTTGAACCCAATTAAGTAGTGAATGCTGTGTGTAGTTTTTCAATGGTTGGCAACATACTGGAGACTGTAAGGGTCTGTATGTGTTCATATATGTTGTTTTTATTTATTTATTTTACATAAATGCAGACGTTACAGTAGGCTATTTTGCACTCATTGATCTGCAGTTATAATCAAATAATGTTCGTAAAAAAGTTAGTAATGAACATTTATACACAAGTATTTATGTGTATAAAGTATCTGTTTTGTGAGAAAAGCTTCTCATATGATATGTGAACGACCGTACAGCTTTACTTTGACATTTCCTCGAGCGAGAATGACGTCGACTGCTACTTTTTCATACCATCGGTAAACCCTTTTGACAGTGGAAATGCAAACCTGATAAAAGTGAACTGTACCGTACCGTACTGTGCCACTCAGTGGAAATGGGCCATAATCCTCTGTATAATTGCTGTTTTTAAAATACTTTGAGGGCTGGGTTTAGGGTCAGGGTAGGGATAGATGTTATTAAAATACCAATGGAACATTTTATAAATAATTATCATTAACTTCTGGCTGCAGCTGTATCCCTTATAGCAACAACCTGCTAAAGGCTCTGAATACTAACTTAAATGTGATTTGTTTATTCATTCATTCATTCATTTATTAATTTAATACACTTCCAAAGATTTCAAACACTGGTTTTTAATATTATCATTATGGGGTGTAGAATGTGTATAATTTTGAGGGAAACAAGTATTGAATGCATTTTACAAAAAGGCTATAACAAAACAAAATAAGGGGAAAAAAAGCACTCTGAAAACTTTCTAGATGCATTGTAAGTATACCAGTCAAGTACTTTGAGATCCTGTAAGATTGTATAGTCATTAAGTTTCACAAAATTTGTCCTCACTTTTTAAGGCAAGCATTCTTTTGAAACAAAAAAGTATGATTAAACTGCAACAGCTTGCACAGTGCAGCGAACTGATGCTTTGTGTTTGGTGGCGGTGATATAAAATCCTTGTGTTTGTCTGCCTGCTGTTATCAATAAAAAGTCTGCTCAGTGGCCCACAGACGCTCCGCCACCTCACCTTATGAGGAAGGCAGAGTAATGGCCGCCAGGTGATGTGCCTGGTGTGGGGTGTTTATTTATGTGCTTTGTAAGAGCCTGTAGTACTCAGCGTGGGCTGTGTAACACTGCTTACAGACAGTATATGAATAACTGTCTCAGCATGGGCCGCACCTGCCGCTACTAAACTTGTGGAATATTATCATAGACTTTATAAACAATGATGAGAAATAAAACATCCAGTAGAAGAGTTATTAAAATGGCATCAACGGTGGGGCTTCTCTACCATAGGAGCCGCTGTAGAGCAGAATTCATTATGTGATTACAAGTAGAAATGGGATAAATCAACATTTCATACATTATTTAACATAATTATTTCACAGTTTGTTCTAGATTTATTTATGGAATGAAAAGCCATGATCCAGATAGAAGAAATATTTATCCAAAGTACGGTACATACACTCACCGGATAAGTACATCTGTCTAACTCCTCGTTAACACAAATTCTGAATCAGCCAACCACATGGCAACAACAATATGCAACACAAAAGTGGATTTAGGCATCCAGACATGGTCAAGATGATCTGCTGCATTTCAAACCGAGCATCAGAGAAAAAAAAAAAAGAGAAAATATCCAGTGAGCAGTTTGAGCTGATATAAAGGCAACAGTAACTCAAATAAGCACTCGTTACAACTAATGTATGCAGAAGAGCATCTCTGAACGCACAGCACATCCAACCTTGAGGCAGATGGGCTATAGCAGCAGAAGACCACACCAGGAGCCACTCCTGTCAGCTAAAAAATGGAAACTGAGGCTACAATTCGCACAGGCTCACCAAAATTAGACAATACAAGATTGAAAAAACGTCACCTGGTCTGATGAGTCTCTATTTCTGCTGCAACATTGGAATGTTTGGGTCAAAATTTGGCGGCAACAACATAAAAACATGGATCCATCCTGCTTTGTATCAATGGTTTAGGCTGGTGGTGGTGGTGGTGTAATGGTGTGGGGGATATTTTCTTGGCACATGTTTGGCCTATTAGTACCAATTGAGCACTGTGTTAATGCCACAGCCTACAATGAGTATTGTTGCTGCCCATGTCCCTCCCTTTATGACCACGGGTGTACCCATCTTCTGATGGCTAGCTCCAGCGAATAACGTGCCATGTTATAAAGATATGTCTCACAAATAATATATCTCAGACTGGTTTTTTGAACATGACAATGAGTTCAGTGTACTCAAATAGACTCCACAGTCACCAGATCTCAATCCAATGCAGCACCTTCGGATGTTGTGGAATGGGGGATTCAAATGGATGTGCAGCCAACAAATCTGCAGCAACTGCATGATGCTATCAACATGGGCCATAATCTCTGAGGAATATTTTCACTACCTTGTTAAAGCTATGCCAAAAACGATTAAGGCAGTGGGTCCAACCCAGTACTAGTATGGTGTACCTAATAAAGTGGCCAGTGAGTGTACATTGACAATACATACTGACATTTGCACTTTTTAAATTCTTATAAGTACATTAGTTCCTCAATGAACAAAGAAACGATGAACAAAGAAATAAAAAAAAAAAAAAACATACAATAACACGAAAACAGGTGTGAACACATCCTTAGGGTAATGCCATTCCATGAAACTAAAGATTTATTTTTATTTTTTTAAGTGTAATCGACAATTGTAGCATTTTTAAAAAATATATTCAGTACTGAATAACTCCAAATTCAGATCAAATTATGGCTGCTAATCCATAATGTTTGGAATGTGTACAGTAGATAACAAAAAAATACAACTTTAAATGAAAGATGATGCCAAAGAAAAAAAAAAGAGAGACTACTGCACCATAAAGTAAACATTACCAATGAATACTTGATTAAGAAGCTTTTTTGAAGTGGACAGTTTTGAACATTGTTTTGAAACTACTCTTCTATACAGTATATCAGCTATGATTTTTCTCATTTCCAAAGTGGCCTTTTCAGATTAATCATTTCATTGGGAATGCAGAACATGATGAACAGAAAAGAAAAGGAACTGGCTGTGTAGAGCTCATTAACTGCATTTAAAGGTTTAAAATCTTGAAAGGAAGCGATTCTTTGAATCATCAAGAAGGTATTAAACAAATTCTTGAATCCATTTCAAAAATATATATTTAGACGTTTCATTGCATGAATCCCCCACTGGTGTGACTGACTTGTAGGACGCTTCTCACGGACCTTAAGAAGATCAAGCTGCTCCCACAACAGCTCAACTCCTCAAACTTGCATTCATCCGCCCTTAATACTCTTAATCAAGCTGGTTTCCAATCCAATCTGTATGTTATCTTGTCCATCCTACACTTTTCGTACAGTATTTGCCAGTGTCAGGCTTTTTCTTTGAAACTTTGCCCAAAGGGCGAGCTTCCCAGAATCCTATCTTCTCTGTTGAGGATGAAGCTGGTGTATAGTGTGTACTACTCAATGAAACAGCCAGCTGAGCACCAAAGAAGTCTGTTTCTCAAACTACTGATATAATTTGTTCTTTTGTTGAGCATCTGTGCTACCTCTCTCCTATCCTGGTTTTATTCTGAATCCTTTTAAAGGAGCAGTCCACCCAAAAATGTAAGTGTACTCATTTCCTCATCCCAAATGGCTGTGAGGTTGAGCAATTCTGATTGGGTAGAGTGAAAGTGAGCTCGCTCGTTTGGCTAGTAAGACTGTCACGCACTGACGGCAGTCACGCATTTGCTCCAGGTGGGAAAAATTATATAATGCATATATATTTCATATCACAGCCTCTTGCAATTAGCTAATCGCAACGTTTCAAATCGCGATTGCAATTCGATTTTGATTAATTGCACAACACTAGCCGTGATGCAATTCTCTCTTATGTTTGCTTTTCAAAAGACTAATAGTTGATTTGAGTAAGGGTGTAGGTCAGCCAGTTCCAAAGTGATCTATAAGACAAGCCCCGACTTGTCATTGAAGTGTACAAATGTATAAATTAGGCATATAACAAAATGCACCCTAAGTACGTATCTAAACTTTGCATAAATGCAGACAGTGCCCTCTAATGGATTTGTCAACTAAAATACCTCTTTGAAAATAAAAAAAACTTCCGATGAGCCTGGTAGGCAAAAGAACATCCCAGCCAAGTATGGAAACAAAAGCAGCCCATTTCATCACCTAAACCATGTCACATTTTGGAATAAACAGCTTGTTGTATAATCTCTACTTCTCCTCAACAAACAACCAACCCACAATGAAGAGGCAACAGGCTGAAGTGCCAAGTATTCCCTTGGAAAATTTTTTTCAATGAGAAATCTTCCAAACAATACAATGAAATAACCCAGGCAAAAGCAAACTTCACTGCCAAAGAAATAATGTTGCTAAGAATGGTGAAGTGGTGGAAGAGTTGTCCATCTCACACTTTGCAATAACTCATCTCTGTTTGAAACCTGCAAATGCAGTTAAATGAGGAATCTAACGCTTTGAGGAGTTTGTGTGGCTGTCAGTCACCGTATAAATGCTGTATTTCACAATAGCAGATACCATCTGTTGGAAGTTTGACCCAAATAACACAGTGTTCTAACAACAGGTGACTATTAGAGCTATTAGGTATGCCTGTGCAATTCCATGCTCTCTCTCTCTCTCTGCCTGTCTGTAAATGATTGAAAGTGGAGAGATCTACATGTCATAATTGACAAATATTCTGTCAAATATTGTGCTGCAAAGAGAAACAATTGTTTTAACTCTTTTATACCTTGGCATTTGACTATGAAATAAGCGAAATAATCAACAGCTCGCCGTGCATTAAAGCAGTGGTTCCCAACCTTTTTTTGCCTGAGATCCCCTTTTTCCCCAGAAAATATTGTAAGGCCCCCCTCAACATGTAATGATATATATTCGGTCATAAAAGTTTGCAGTAATGATGACAAAAAATGTTGTTTTCAAACAAACGGTATGTTTATTACTATATTTAGATATGCAGGGTCGCTGCTGGCCGAAAGGGTGCCCTATGCAAAATTTTACTGTGGTGCCCCCACAGAGGAACGAAAACACACAAACATATGTATTTAAACATGTATTTATTTATAAACATAAATATACATTAAAACACTCAATTATACTTTAAACATTCACATATTTACATTACAAAATAATAGTTTACTTCAAAATAAACCCTGACATGTCTTCTGCAGAAACATTCCTAATTTCAAGCATTTACAAAAGTAATAAAACCCTCTCTGTACCTATAGAGATGGACGGTCCTCAGTACTGCAGCCTCTGTCTGTACCTGTGCAGCTGCTGGTGCCTCTGAAGCAGGGCTGGTCATTCCACCTCATCTTCTTTTGAGACAAAACTCAGCATTAAACCTCCATGTACAATGCAAAAGAAATTAATCATTTAAAGAAAAACTCAAGACATACTATTAAATCAATGGGCTAGTCAAGCAATATTTATAATGTCTAACTACAAGCAAAATTAGGATTTAACTTGCACTATGCTGACAAAAGCTGGCCCCTGCTGTCAGTATAAACAAAAACATTTGTGGTTTTTAAGAATTAATGAGTGTATTTTTAAACAAATTTTTTGTAAACATTCAGAAATCATCATTAATGAATTCATGCTAGAAAAATAATTTCTGGCCTGAGGCTTACAGTAATTTGACTCATTTTATATTATTGATCTTTCATAAATCACAGAATATTATGATTATATGATTTTTTTAATGTATTTAACAACATATACTGCATCAATATATATATTCATATCATTTACACTGAGTTTGTTAATATTAGTAAATAAATATCAATCATTTTTATTGAGCAGCTGAGATTGTGTGTCCCCCCTCCGGAGTTGAGGCCCTACATAGCTTGCGTACTCTGCATATAGGGGGCAGCGGTACTGTAGATATGTTTATGCACAAATAATAGCCTAAAGTTTCCCAGAAATGGGTTGCAGCTGAAAGGGCATTCGCAGCATAAAACATGTGCTGGATACTTTGGCGATTCATTCCGCAGTGGCGACCCCGGATTAATAAAGGGACTAAGCAGACAATGAATGAATGAATGAATAATAGCCTAATGTAAAATATAAAAGCAAAACATCAGTAGGCCATTTGTAACTGAAAAATGTAAGCCTTTGGCCTTTAAATTGGCCCTATTTGAAATTCAATATTTCATAGGTTGCTATGCAACCATCAACCCGTTTGTTGACAAAACAAACTGACAAAACATTGCTGTCGCCCTGATACAAGTTTTATTTATGAAGAAAAGTACAAAGCACTGCAGTGTTTGGGTGTTCTGTGTCTGTCTGAGAAAATTGAAAATTAGTCTTACCGAAATGTGAACATTCCATACAAGCTGTAGTTGGTGCCATACGAGCTGGTGCGCTCGCGTCGCGGCCGGTGTTCATTGGTGCGAGCATGTCATGCCGTATGTTCGTGCAAGGCGCACCTCCATCGGAAACAAACATGTGCAAACTCTAGAAATACGCAATATGCCGCCGTCATTTGCAATCTCCATCAGTTGATCTTCTTGCACAGCCATGGTGGATTCACCTGGTTTGTTAACAAGTGGGTTGCAGATCTATTCTTTGGCAGTTCGCAGGTCCTTCACTGGGTCTTTTTCCCTGAGCAAAGAAACTTTCTAAAGATGATTGTTTCTTGCTAATTTTGCTACTTTTGGGTTAAATTTTTGTGCTCAAGTGACTGACTGTGACGCAAGCACAAGAATACGCTAATTTTTCAAAATAAAAGATCATTCAGACTCAGATAATGCATAAAATGGAAATATATGATGATTTCTTGTGTGGCCTGGTACAAATTGATACACAGACCGATGGTTGAGAACCACTGAGGTAGGTGATAAAATAAACTAAGGCAACATGATCATTCTCCTAATTGACCTCTGCTAAGAATTTTTTTTTAAATATGACGCGACACCCCACAAAGCTTGCTGAGGTCCCCTTGTGGGTCACGACCCCAATGTTGGGAACTGCAACATTAAAGGATTTTACATAGTGGATATATACTGTATAAAGGGCAAGTTACCTCCAAAATGTAATACATTACTAGGGGGTCAAGCGCGAAGCGCTGAAACCCTATTGTATTTGTAAGGATTTTTATTATTATTATTCTGCCGAAGTCACTATTGCCCAGACCAAACAGTAAGTCCGAGAGAGCTGAAACTTGGCCAGATGGTAGTACTCCGGTACACTACATTCTCACCAAAGATCAGCCAAATCGGCCCATAGGTGGCGCTATTGCGCCAAAACCCAAGATTTTAGCCGCCATTTGTACACCGTTTGTCGTAGACTCAAAAAAATTACATATTTGGAATCCTTGGGTCAGCCCGAACACAGATTTTCTCTACGGTGGACCGTTTTCCCGCTACATCGCGATTTGTCCGAAACCTACTTTTGCGAACTAGTCCTAGGTTTTACACTCAATCTAAACCAAACCAGCTCTCGAATATTCTCTGGACACTGACTATTAATAATTATCAAAAAAAAGTTGACATTTTTATTCTCACTCGAAACAGTACAAAACAATGTTCGATGCTAATTGAAGCTAAATGCTAATTGGAGCTACAACTTTTGAACGAAATGAGATATCATCACCAAACTTGGCACACACATGCATAAGCTCAATTTGAGGTAACACTGCAAAACCCGCAGACTTTGGCCACATGGTGGCGCTATAAAGTTAAAAAAACATAAAAATTACTCTAACCTTACAGCCATTAGTCCGATCAGCTTGAAATTTGGCATGCAGTGTCTTTGACCAAGTTGTCATAACATACTATAAGGACATTGGCATATCTCAAAAAACATGGTCGCCATTGGCCAATTAAAATTGAGCAGCCATTTAACAAGGTTAACGATGAGTGATCTAAACGAAACCTAGTCCTAGAGTCCTAGAGGTCTGTAAGAATTTTGAAAGAAATCGGCCACTAGGGGGCGATTTTACGTATTTTTAGTGTATAATGGGTTGTGTATCACACAACCTTTTGCGCAACCACACAAAATACATATCATATGATAGGCCAGCTCATACCAAACAGTTTGACACTCAAACCACTGCTGTCACTTACACCGTTCGTTAAATATTCATCAATATAGGAAAAACCTACTTTTGCAAACTAGTCCCTGGTTTTTCACTCATACGCGACGAAACCAGTGTTGTTGGAATTTCTGGACTGTGTAGATCAATAATTATCAAAAAAAAGTTGAACTTTTCACTTTGGCTAGCTGTAATAGGCTAATTTACAAAAGGGGCGTGTCCACACAAACCTACATGCCTGTAAACCAATAAGGAAAACTCAAAACATCACAGAAATTGGTGAGCATATGTGCCATACCAATGTGAAAAAACATGCAAAATTTTTTAAGGATTAAACCATAGGTGGCGCTATAATAGCAAAAATAGTCTTTAAATGATGCTAAATCGCTTAAAAATAAAATAAATGTGCTTCATTTACACACTATTTCACAAATACACTTATTCTACATGTCATATGATAGGTTTGCTCTTACTGAACAGTTTAAAATTAAAACCACTGCTGTCACTCCCACTGTTCATTAAAAAACCATCAATACAAACAAAACCTACTTTTGCAAACTAGTCCCTGGTTTTTAACTCGATCGCAACAAAACCAGTGTTGTATGAACCTCTAGACTGAGTAGATCAATAATTATCAAAAAAAAGTTGAACTTTCCATTTTGGATAGCTGTAACAGGCTCATTTACAAAAGGGGCGTGTCTACACGAACCTACATGCCTGTAAACCAATAAGGAAGAGGCAAAACATCACAAAAATTGGTGAGCACATGTGGCATATCAATGCGAATAAACATGTAAAATTTTGTGGAGATCGGGCTATAGGTGGCGCTATAATAGTAGAAATGGTTCTAAAAACATCATAAAATGGCTTAAAAATGCAGTAAATGTGCTTCATTTACACACCTATGACTGAAATGATTTACAAGATTTTTTTTTTGTCCATCTTGGATGTTTAAAGGTCTCAAAAACACATATTTTCAGTATTCTATCATTTTAACCTCTATAACACAGACTTTTAACTGTCATTACCATTTCTAACCACTAGATGTCACAACAAACCACTTATTTATTGTTCATAACATTTGTATACCTTTGTTGTTTTACATTTTTTTGAGTTTAAAGTCAGGGAAATTGCATTTAGGATCATTCTGAATCACATTTTGACCTGATATAAACACTGTTATGTATTAAACATCTCATTTGGTCACAGTTAACCTCTGTGTAATAATTTTAATAGGCAAAACTGGTTCTATAATTAAACACCTAGTTTTAAAACATTTGTAAAGAAAATCACAATTGTGGCCACTAGATGGCAGTAACAGACCACTTATAGTTTATAGTTTATTTTACTGCTCTGTAGCAAAGAATGTGATGTAATGTTATGCATTCTGAATCCCAAATTTACATGAACTGAACACAGTTAATGCATTTAAGATTAAATTTTGTCAAAGCTTGTCACACCTTTTACTCTGTAGATTTTTTAATTCTTTTAATAAAACACAAAATTATTAGTTTATGTAGTTATATAGTTTTGTCATTTTTGTTGGGAAGAGCTAAAATAGCCATAACTCATGAATGGATTGAAATATCTACACCAAACTTGTCACACATATGCAAGAGGTTACTCAGAGGTCATAGCATGAAATTCGTAGACATTGGCCACATGGTGGCGCTATATATTGTAAAATCACTATATCTGAGTAACCATTTATCTGATTAACTAGAAATTTGACATGTCGTGTCTTTGTCTAAGGTGTCATGACTCGATATACACATTATATCTTAGGGCTGCTTATACTGAACGCTTTGACATAAAAGCGGTCACTCGAAATGTTCATTAAAAATTTGTCAATATGTAAAAATCGAAGTTGCTTCTCTGGAGTGTTTAATCAAACATTTGTTAGCTCAATCTATAAACTTTAACACTCTAATCGTATATTTCGTTGTTGAATAAACTACTTACAGGCATCCTAACTGCTATATGACCTTATCCTGCTAAACTGCTTGACCCCCGTTAATTGCTGCTTGCAGCTATATTATTTTATTTGTTACTGTAATGTTACTTCACAATATTACTCTCATAAATGTAGTTACACTACTTTAATATTACATTCAACTTTCAACAGAAGTATGACTACATTTCCAAACATTTACTCAATTCAATTAATTATTCAGTGAGAATTTTGCTTGCACAAGTTTGAAAACTCCATACATGACAGTTTTTGCTCTAAATAATAAATAAATAAATAAATATATAAATAAATATATATTGCTGTCGCCTTATATATATACAACATGCTGAATATATATATATATATATATATATATATATATATATATATATATATATATATATATATATATATATATATATATTAGAGGCTTCAAATCTGCCTACTCAGTCTGAACATTTCAAATAGCCTCAACATAACCACCCATATACACAATAACATAGTTCAGCTGGACATATGACATTATCTGGCTTTTACTATGCAAATGGCAGCCTCTGCTTCTGAACTGTATTTCATTTTGTAAAATTATCTGACAGGGCAGACTGAACTGCACCCCGTTTTAGATGTTGGATGAATTCATTTACACCACCAGTGATTCATATTGCATTTAAAGAGAATCAGAGAGATGTGCTCATCACACCTACACCATTACATCTGTTAATGCCAGTCGAGATGTGAATGCACATTATTTGTGATAGTGTTTTCATACAACAGCATGCAGATGTGGCTTAAATATTGTCTTTATGAATGAATGACTAAAGTCAAGTCCTTTTTGTCACATTAGCCATGGATATGCCTGTAACCATAGTGACAGACCAAATATATAGTACATATTAAAGATCATGACATCCATAACAACAAAAAGTCTCATCACAAATGATTCAACATCATTTAATTACATAAGTCTAACTAAGACGAGGGTTTAACAATCAGACAGGATAATTAAAATGACAGCAGCATTAAATAAGCGGCAACATTTACTGTAGATGTTGGACAAATAGCAAAACTCACACAAGCATGTCCTCTAGAAGATACTGATTTGACTGAACTGTCATACATATTTTTAAGTCTTTGACTGACCAGAAGCCTACATGAAAGAGCACAACAAGATCCATGCCAGACAAGTCAGTTCCTTACAAGCCTTACAAGACTCAGTTCCTTACAAGCCTCAGTGTGAAACACAAAGACAGCAGGGGGAAAAAGTTTCCAGGTGAAGTTTTCTGAACAACAACAAGTTTGACAATCTTATCATGGAATTTATGCAATCAGGAAGCTTATGACATTATCAAACTTTCATGTTGCAAATAAATGCTGAACCTTTACATCACAGTATATGGTATCATCATGACTGACCTAAGCTGCAAAACTTACACATAAAAAAAAAAAAAAATAAATAAAAAAATTTATTTATATATATATATATATATATATATATATATATATATATATATATATATATATATATATATATATATATATATATATATATATATAAGCAAATATATTACAGTTTATATGTTAATATTAGTTTAAAAAACATTTAATTAGTTATTGTTATAAGCAGAGCATGGCATTACCTTTTTTGATCACCAGCTGTAGATCAGTGGCTTGTAGATTTCCAATTACTAGCCACTCACCATTTTCACAAGCCACACTTTTGATGATGTGAAAATCTATTTTAAATGCATAAATTTGACTTTGACATGCTAAAATGACTCCATTTAGATGTTGTGTTGCCTTTGCATTCATTTTCCCTTTTTACTATGTGTCGTGCATGAGCTTGCTCAATGTGCATGAGCAAATGGGTTGCGTCACATTGCAATTAGTTTTTATTTCACATGACTTTTCAGGACTTTAAATTAAGGATTTACCAAATTTATCTCTGACCACACCAAAACTAAAGTATTTCTTAGCCACAAATTTTAAATGTGTCAAAACAAGCAAAATACAGCTGTATACATACACTTTAATTTAGCAAGTTTTCTTTAAAAAAAATTACATAAAAAAAGAGCTATTGTCATGTATCTAAAATATTCACAGTAATCTGTCCTGGCGAAAGGTCCCTGGCCACCAGTAAACTAATAAAGAACCATAAATGGAAAGTTAATCCCATATTAAAGCAGTGTTATTGCAAAAATTATAATTCAACTACATTAACAAAAATAACTAAGCAAAAGAAAGCAGGTAAAAAAAACAAAAAACATACCATAAGTGATAATGAAAGGATGATCACGCACACACGGTTAATGGCCTGTTAATAATCTATCCAAAAAATAATTAAAACGAAAGCAGTGAGCGCTGCTGCTTACAAAGGGATACATACACACACATTTGGTGGGAGTTAATGGCAAGCCCTGATTTTCAGTATTAGTTATTATTAATATACAAATAACTTTTAATCAGAGTATGACTACACTTTGAACATGTTATTAGGCATTAATTAAGAAATTAACATTACTTAAGAATAACCTACTATACTAAGAATCAAACTATTACCTTTGTGTAGGATTTTTTCTGTATTTTGAGACAGGATAGCCAATAAATACACAGCTGTTTGACACTATTGCCTGCACCTATCGACAGACACTTGGATCACAAACTGCAGAGGGTTATTTTCCCATATGGAGGGCAGTTTCTAATTCCATTAAAACTTCCAGCAGTTCATGCACGCATCCAATATCTTGTTTGTCATGAGGGGCATGCATGAATTGTTCCTGAATGAAAGTGAAAGTGCCAAGCTGCAGTTAAAGTCAACAAAAAAAAATGAAACACCCGAAATTACATGAAACTCTGAAGGAAATGTGGATAGCATTGTGACGCAATGATGTTAATTGAATTATGTGCTATAATGTGTAAAACGGGAACACAAAAGCAACATTCAAAAAGTAACTCATATAAACACCTGAATAATATTGTCACATTCAGATTAAGGTAAATAATTCAATTACTGATGTCCATGTAAATGTAGTCATTGTGGGTTTCGTTAAATTAACTAATTGGAGCACATTGGTAATATACAACAGCCCTAGAATTTTTAATACATATTTCAGCATGTAGTAGGCCAGATTAACATGAGGACAAATGTTTGAACTTTTAAGCCAAGCAATAAAGTCTCAAACCATTTGGAACACCATTGCAAATACATGGTGTATATTAAATATTATTAAAAAGCACTTATAATTCTTAATAATAAACAATTATTCACATATTTATTTATATATTTGGAAGTGCCCACAGTATCAATATTGTGCTTGTACATTATCATAATGTTTTATTAAATACTGGCTGTACAACCAATTCATCAGAAAACGAATACATATTGCAGCAGATATGTTTGCTCTACTTCTGATATGTCCTTGAACAGTCAACTAATATGAATTTCCTGATGGCGATCACCAATATTTCAGACAGTGAAGCTACCATTTGCCAATATAAATTGTGTTTTGTTTTGTGAAATGCTTGACAGGTATGCATTCCATCTATTTCTATTACACTTTAACCTGTTAGCTTTCAAGTGTAACACCAATGGGACTTATACACTGAGTCATTAGTTACAGGAAACCAGGAATGCTATGCATAACTTCAATCTCACAGTTATATCTTTATCTGTAAATGTTAGAAAGTCACAAAATTAGTTCCATTTTTCATACTGGTTAATCTAATAAACCGACCACCCAAACATAAAACAGAAAAAGACACACGATAGGTTTAAAATTCTGCATGTAGTGCAATTGTATTTTTTATTATCAGAACATTAAAATGACTAAAAGGGAGGAGTTATCAGATGTAAATGTAATATATTGTGAACTCAACTGAACATACGTATATTACATTTTATTTTATCCAGAATAGTTGAGGTTTGTGAATGATCAAAGGATCGACACAAACCCAATATCCAGAAAATTCTCATTCACTGTTGGTGGATTGATCTTCTTAACCTCATCTTGATTTCTGAATCCCTGACAGTTATATTACACTGAGGCAAACATTTTGAGCACTTAATTGCACCAAATTGAGAAAAAATGATTATTATTTAATCTCTTTGCTTTCACTTATCCTTAATCCCTAGTGTACTATTCTAAATCATATCTGTCATTTTGTATTCTGAGCACTTCTTGTTTTTATTTGCCTCATTATAAGGAAATGGTTGTTGTATTTCTCATTTGTAAATCACTTTGGATAAAAGCATCTGGTAAATGAATAAATGTAATTGTAAATGACTTTGTGCTTCTCATTTAGTCTTTGTTTTTGTTGTTGCTTAATATTTTTAATTAAGTGATTTTGAAGGTTTAAAGTGGTACAGAAAGGTACAGATAGCGGTGGAGGGATAATCAACACAGGCTCATTGAAAGAAGGTGCCCAGGGATCCATTTCTGAGAGATATGTGCCTTAAGGTAAAACATATTGGCTGCATTTTGTGTGTAAATAAATGCTAGAGGCAGAACCACTGATCTCTTAACTCCATATAGCCTCCATACTACCTCCACCTTGAATGGTGGCAAACATGGGAGACGGAGCAGAGTAAACTGGGGTTTAAGTCTGGCGAAGGACGCTTATAGAAACCAGGTAAAATGACCTAAAAAAAAGTTTAGATGATATTACAAATATATAAAAATATATTTTACAATTAATCAAAACCTAAAAACAGGGACAAAGCCAAATTAAAGTGAAAGTGATAAACTCTTATTAATGGTGTATGATTTTTTTTATTTTATTTTATTTTTATTTAGGGAGGAACGTTAAAGAGGCTACTCCATTCAATTGGAATTAATATTTTTACAGTTCAAATTGCTGACTGACCAGTATATTTATCACATTGGAATTAAGAGTCGACTAAATTACAGGGAAAGTTATGTTCTGTGGACACAAGAGAAGTAACAAAGTTAGTGACGCCATCTAGCGGCAATGTGTGGATCTGTACCAACAGGTACAAAGTATAAACCTAGTAAATATTACTAAAGTCACTATTATTCTGCTAAACTTTTAAACTGATAAAACAAAATTCAAACTTATATTGTGCCGTCAATAACAAATATTTATATAAAGATCTTTTTTAGAATGATTATTTCTATTATTTAAACACTATTATCGTGTATTGTGTGTATATATATATATATATATATATATATATATATATATATATATATATATATATATATATATATATATATATAATCCCCACCCCTAAACCCAAGCAAATCGTACTAAATTGTACGAATGAGACTGTTTGAGTTCATACAAATTTACCACTAAATCAAAAAGTTACGAATTTCTGTGAGATAGGGTTGACAGTCTCTAAACTACTTATTTAAAATAAGTTAAAACACAATTCTTTTTGTGTTTTTTAGGGACAGTTTAATTGGTTTATGTTCAATCCACTTCCATTTGTAAAAATGATTGAGTTAACAATCAATTTGTGGTGGAACCGTGTCGCAACATGAGAGATCGTGTGAAACCCTACAGTGCAGTTGTCTCCATTATTGCCTAGTTTACTGTTGGTTACTAGGTTACTAATACTACAGTCAGCAGCTCAAACATTCAATCATTCATTCGTTATCGTTTTGGCTTAGTCTCTTTATTAATCAGAGGACGCCACAATGGAATGAATCGCCAACTTATCCAGCATATGTTTTACACAACGGATGCCCTTCCACCTGCAACCTATCACTGGGAAACACTCATTCACACACATACACTACAGACAATTTAGCTTGCCCAATAGCACATCTTTGGATTTGCAGGGGCGTGGCGTGTCGCGGCTGTTCAGACTGACACTGACACAAGGAGTCATGGTGTTAGTTTGTTTCTTTTACTTACAGCAGTAAAAAACAACAACTGTTTGAACTGTACAACTGTACAACCTAAAAAAAAAATTTTATCCACAAAGTGTCCAGCTTTTTCACTGCAGTGTATCCTGGGCTTAATTACTTACTAAATAAAGTATACTTTTGTAATTGACCTTTACTTAAGTATACTACTTTTTCCTAAGGGCATATTTACTGACTTGCCAAGATCAGTCTTCAACAGCCAGAGTGGAGTATTGCTGCTCAGGATTTAAGCAGCTGATATTGAGTAACGATTCCTTGTCATGGTGATCGGCTGATACTGAACACCGATTCTAATGCTTCAAGCTTTATAATGCATTAAGCACATTTCCCCTCTAAGTACAAACCTTAAGAGAAGATCTTGTCTTACCTGAGAGAATAAATGTAGTATGCTGCATATAATACCCTAAACACGTCTCTTATAACCATCTTATAACCAGGTCTGAATGTGTCATGGCCAGGAGCAGCTTAACTGAAAATTATTCATCCATTCATTTTACTCTGGATTAGTCCCTTATTTATCAGGGGTCAACACAGCGGAATGAACCGCCACAGAAAATAATATAATGCATATAACACAGATATAAAATGAAAAATTACAATGCAATTTGGAAACACAGCAAATGATGAAAAAAAGAATTCAACATGACTCAATCGAGAACAAGTTGAGCGTATGTTTGATGCATAAGAATTATGTTTGATTAATAAGAATTAATAAGAATTAGAATGCACACCTATAAATCTAATACTTCTTTACTAAAATGAAAGAGGTCTATAAACTACTGTTTACAGCAATAAGTGTATTACAAGAATTTATATTATTAAATATTTATGTTAAAAAGTAAAGTTTTATATATCTAATAATTTCAGCCAGCTTTTAGTGAACTTGCAATACTGTCAAAACAGAACTTTCAGTTGTTATACATGTAAAAAGGCCTAAATACATGCAGGACCATTCAAACATTACTTGTGCCTCTCTTGATCTGTTGTCTTGTTCATTCACTCTCGTCGATATGCTTTCAGAGTATTTTAACTCATTTGGGGGATCACAGGCTGCTATAAATTTGCGGGAGACTTGCGGAGCTTCTGGGAAAGGTCAGGTTGGAGGAGACGCTAGATGGGGAAGAACGCGTCACAGCAGCTCAAAACACTGGAGATACAATGGCTGCACTTGCAACAAAGAATGCACCACTCGCGCAGGTCGCACCAATAAACTAAACAGAGGTCCTATCGCATCTGTGTTTATTTTAACATTACGCTCCCACACATTATTTACCTTTGTTTTGGCTGCTGCAAACTATGCATAATATACGGAAGTGCACATGCGTCTTCGGTCCTGTCAAATGTGGTACGCAGTCTCATTCCCATATAGCAGAGAGTGGCTGTGTAGAACTCCACAGTGCGCGATTCAGAGAGCAGAAATATGTAATTGCGCACTATGTAGAGACAGAAATCACATGTCATATGTGGACATTTGTTTCTGGCATATATGTGGACATTTACGTTTCCTGCATTTATGTGGACATAGACGTTTCTGGCATATATGTGGACTAGGGATGCCAAGGTTCTCAATATAATAAAAACCGCTTGTGAATTGCAGTTTTCTCGGTTTTGCGTGGGTTTTATACCTTCCTGAATTGACTGTGTATGCCTGTAAGTTCATGAGCTGAGATAAGGAAACTGCACCCTGCGAGTAAATATCCAATCACTATGCTCTAAAGTTAGGGGGCGCTTAACTATTATTCCACACTTTAACATGGCAAGCGGCAGTGAAGTGAGGCTGAGGCAACAGTAGAAAGAAGCGATGGCGAAGTGAGGCAACAGTACGAGAAAGTGCCGTACGAGAAAGTGCCGGCGTCTTTCAAATCCTCTGTCTCCTCTCCACCAATCAGCTGGTGTGTGGTGTGCGGTCTGGCGCAAAATGGCTGCCGTCGCGTCATCCAGGTGGATGCTGCACACTGGTGGTGGATGAGGAGATTCCCCCCATTGTGTGTAAAGCGCTTTGAGTGCCCAGAAAAGCGCTATATAAATGTAAGGAATTATTATTATTATTATTATTAAATCTGCGTTGTGAGGATAATTTCGGTTTTGCCGCTAAGTATAATGCCAATAAAAGAAAAAACGGTGAACAAAAAAATAATAACGTGCAAGAATTGTTTTACACGTATAACCATGACTGCACATCTGCAGCATCATCACCCAGCAATATCACTGTCTGAAGGCAGAATAGCAGAGAAGGTATTAAAGTCCTCCAAATAGCAACAATCAAGCAAACTTTCAAGCAAACATATCCAACTGGTTCTGAGACACATAAAAATAACAAAGGCTGTGCGGGTGTGTTTATTGCTAAAGATTTGCAGTCGTTTTCAAATTTTTTCGGTTTCTTATTTTCAAAGTGTAGGATTTTATGTGTTCCCCAGTTTGTACATAGTTTGGGCTACCAGCAGCTGTGAGATTTCAGTGTTAATTTTTTTATACAATATACTTGGAACTGGTGTACTTTTCTTGGCTTTTAAGTAAAACAAAATGAGTATTGCAATAAATCCTTTTTTATTTTTTTTCTCCCTAACCTCTTACTGTTCCTATTGCCTATAAAATAAAAAACAAAAAAAACACGTGTCAAGCCATGAGAACCGAACCGAAAACAGTGTTAAAAAAATAAGAATAATAAAAAAAAATTGAGGTATTTATTGAATCGTGGGCTAACTGTATTGTTGCATCCCTAATGTGGACATATACGTTTCTGGCATATATGGTACATACACGTTTATAGCATATATGTGGACATTTATGTGATTCCCAAAATGAGTTAAAATACTCAGAAATCATGGCGACAAGAATGAATAAGCAAGACAATAGATCGCGAGAGGCACAGTAATGTTCTAAGCATTACATTTCTTTGGTTAAATGAATAGAGCGGTAAAGATAACGCAAGTGCAAATCCCTCTATCTCTGAGTGATCTGCTGTCATTAGTTGGAGACTAGCAAAATATTGGAATGGACCTGCATGTATTTTAGGCCTTTTAACATGTATAACAACTGAAAGTTCTGTTTTGACAGTATTGCACGTTCACTAAAAGACAACAGATCAAGAGAGGCACAAGTTTCCAAATTGCAGTGTAATTTTTCATAATTTTTATATACGTGTGATATTATGTTCTTTAGCAGTTCATTCTGCTGTGTTGACCCCTGATAAATAAGGGACTAAGCCAGAGTAAAATGAATGGACAAATTAGTTTCTGTAAAGCTGCTTCTGGCCATGACACGTTCAGACCAAATGGTTGTAAGAGACGTGTTTAAGGTATTATACGCAGCATTCTTCATTTATTCTCTCAGGTAAGACAAGATCTTCTCTTAAGGTTCATACTTAGAGGGAAAATGTGCTCAATGCATTATAAAGCTTGAAGCATTAGAATTGGTGCTCAGTATCAGCTGATTAACATGACAAGGAATCGTTACTCAATAGCGAAAATCCTGATCAGAGTACCCCTAGCTTTGAACCAACTTGGCTGTCAGAGCAGCAATACTCCACCCTGGCTATACAAGACTTTGACTGATTTTGATAAGTCAGTAAATACGCTGCTAGAAAAAAGAAGCATACTTAAGTAAAGGTCAAGTATAAAAGTACTTTATTTAGTAAGTAATTAAGATACACTGCAGTGACAAAAGCTGGACACTTTGTGGATAAAAAAAAAGATGTAAAAATAAATGGTAATTTTTAGCTTGTACAGTTGTACAGATCAAATAATTGTTGTTTTTTACTGTCGTTATTAAAAGAAACAAATTAACACAATGACTCCTTGTGTCGGTGTCAGTCTGAACAGCCGCGCCACACCATGCCATGCCCACGAAAGCCGTTGTACATATACAGTACACATTATATTCCTCCCTAATATAATGGTGGGGGAAACACTGTAATGTACATGCTATATTCCATCTTCAATCCTACAGTCAACCATCCAACAGGTTTATTACAAAAGCACAAAAGAACAACCCATTTATTTAGTGAAAAGTTTCTGTAAGTGTCCTGTAGGGAAGATCACAAGGCCAAATTTAGCTCCTATTTGCTGGCTCACTGTGGCCTATTGGTTCTTTCTTCCAAATATCCTTTCAGTCCATTTAAAAGAGGAGAGATGGAAAACCACACTGCAGGTCTAGGGACACAGGCACTGGGGACAGGTTACTTTTATCAGCTCAGAGCTAACACGCTCACGCAAAATGTAATTGCATTAATACACAATCTGTTTAAAGAAATTATGTTTAAAAAGCACAGACCACCAGAGCCTCATGCACTGCTTTTAGAATGCATTTATTAGGTAGCAAACCCAAAACATGCATTGACAAGACTGTTTAATTAATGGCTGGGATCCTATTTTTGTTTTCTGATGTATTATTACCCTCTGAGAAGACAGTTGGTGAAACGCATTAGCAGCAAAAATTCATTTAACAAGTTCGGCAATGAGCATTTACCAATCTACACCTGCTCGACATGGCAGAAAACATGAGAAAAGGTCATCTGAATTAACCACGGGCGGTGGCTGCCAATGCGTCATTATGCTAAACCCTGCAGCAGTCTGTCTCCATGAGGAGCTCCACTCGATGGGGGGAAAATGGGCTACCGTGACTATCTTGCCTTCAGAGAACTTCTTTTTCCATCCCTTATATCCCTGAAGGAAATAAACATCCCTTTTCCCCAAAGAACTTCCCATCAAAGTTGTATTACTTCAATGTGGAGTAAGCATCTTGTGGTGTTGAGTATCAAAATATTTTGCTTAAACACAACATGCAAAAACAAGAAAAGACTAGCATATCGTTATACAGTAAATGATTTATGCAAATAAGCTACAGTTAAAGTCAGAATTATTAGCCCCCCTGAATTATTAGCCCCGTTTATTTTTTCCCCAATTTCTGTTTAATGGAGAGAAGATTTCTTCAACACGCTTCTAAACATAAATTTAATAATAATCTCTAATAACTGATTTATTTTATCTTTGTCATGATGACAGTAAATAATATTTTACCACACATTTTTTAAGACACTTCTATACAGCTTAAAGTGATATTTAAAGGCTTAACTAGGTTAATTAGGTTAACTAGGCAGGTTAGGGTAATCAGGCAAGTTATTGTATAATGATGGTTTGTTCTGTAGACTATCGAGAAAAAAAATTATAGCTTTAAGGGGCTAATAATTTTATCCTTAAAATGGCTTTAAAAAAATTAAAACTGCTTTTATTCTAGCCAAAATAAAACAAATAAGACTTTCTCCAGAAGTTAAAATATTATCAGACATACTGTGAACATTTCCTTGCTTTGTTAAACATAATTTTGGAAATATTTAAAAAAGAAAAAAAAATTCAAAGGGGGGCTAACAATTCTGATTTCAACTGTAAATGTTATTGGAAACATTTGATATTGCAATAATTTATTTTTCTGTGATATTGCAATATGAATACAGTTTCAAAATATTGTTAGAATAGCTCTATTTGACGGTTTTCTGGGGAATGTAATAGCATTTAGGTACAGAAATTGAATGATCAATGCAAAAATTGCTTGTCTTACTTTGTCTTGTCTTAAAGTCAAAATATTGTTTTGTTTTTAACTTCAGAAGAAATACGACAAAATTAAGTGAGTTTTTCTTTAAAACAAGCTGCCAATGAGGGAGGTTAATTAATCTTGCATTCAGTTTGAAATGTAGACATTTGGACAAGCAGCAAGAAACAAAAATAATAATAATAAGAAGAAGAAGAAGAAGAAGAAGAAGAAAAGCATTTTTTGGCATAAATAGGACACATTTTGTAAAAATAATTAAATATATTTAATCTTTGTTTTTTTTCCACACATCATAATTTATTGAGCCCAAATGTTTTAAACTCTTTAACTGCACAGTCACAGGCCTTAAAAACACATGGAAATTATAAACGTTTACTCTTTTGTAGTTAAACCAGTGACTCCGGGTCAACTATAAATCAGACTTTAAATCAGGATTGCACATCTTGCGATGTGATTATTGTGGATGAGCACATTATATCCATACATGTAAATTCATGTATATATGGAAGAAGATATCCCTGAGATCCCACATCCCTATATATATATATATATATATATATATATATATATATATATATATATATATATATATATATATATATATATATGTATATATATATATATATATATATTGTAACGAGCAATTATATGCCACGTCGCCCTGGTCGCAAATTTCACCCAGCTGGACCTTCATCAAGCCAGGATCGGACACAGCTGGAGCTCATCAAGCGGAGAGACATATAAGCCCAACCTACGCCAGGAGAAGATGAGCTTCATTCCTTCTATGACTCCCTGTGCTAATGCTTGTCTCTCTGTCTCTCCTTAGCGGACTCCAGCTAGTGACGATCCTGCACCCGACTACTCACCGTCCTTCACCTACTTCCCGGAGCACCAGAGCACCTCACCCTAAAGAAGAGCACCTTTTACAGCACATTCACTTTGTAAATAAAGCACCCTCCGGGGACTTGTCTGTAAAACTCATCCTGTTGTGCCGCTGTTTTCCCTCTGCCTCGCTACAACTGGTGGAGAATGCGCGCTTTTTCAGAGGGAAAAAAATTCAGCACTTACCAGTAAGAAGAAGTAACCACTGAATTTTTCTCTGTTTTTCTTCTGTTTACAGACAGGCATCTGCTCTCTCTCTCACTCACGCTCTCTTACTCGGCTGTCATCCCCTCCTGAGTCATGTCGATCGAAGAGGTAGTACGCCATCTAGCGGAAATCTCAAGAAGACAACAAGTGATAACTGAACAACTCACCGCCAGACAAGACCGTATGGAACAACAGCTCCGCCAAGCGGCCGGTTCCAGCCAGTTCTCTGAGGTGAGCGCCCATAGATTTATCACAAAACTCAGCGACCTGGATGATATTGATGCTTACCTGCACACCTTTGAGGTAATTGCGGAAAGAGAGAGATGGCCGAAGGAAAGTTGGGCGAGGATGCTAGCGCCATTCCTGACTGGAGAAGCTCAAAGAGCTTATTTCGCATTAGAGACACCGAAAAATGACGACTATAAAGCATTAAAAAAGGAGATACTCGCCAGAATGGGACTCTCCAATATAAGCGCAGCACAACAATTTTCTCAGTGGTCCTATGATGACAAACAGCCGGTTCGGATCCAAGCAGCCAACTTATCCAGATTGGGAAGATTATGGTTGCTGGGAGGAGATCCAACCGCAGTCCAGGTCGCTGAGAAAGTAGTCATTGAAAAGATGATGAGGGCGCTACCCAGACGGCTCCGCACACTTACCAGCATGAGGAACCCCGACTCGCTGGCCGCTTTGGTGGAGGCGGTAGAGCTGGCGGAAGCTCACGTGGCCCGGGAGACTGGGGAGAGAGCGGCTCTGCCACCCCGGAGGGTAAATGCACCATGGCGACCGGTGGAGGGCACAACACGACCAGGCAGCAGACCGGCGGTCCCCAGCCCAGTCGACGAGCCGATGCCCACAGAGCCAACAACACTCTCGGCCCCGGCCTGGACGGCAGGGTGCGTGGTACATCGCAACGTCCCTCCTGAAGCTCCCACCCGAAAAGTATGTTTAGACGGGAAAACACAGACGGCCACACTGGATACAGGAAGTGCAATAACACTGGTCCACCCAAACATATTAAAATACCATCAAGAAGGGAAAGGTCGAATCCCGATTACATGCATACACGGTGATACCCGCCACGTACCCGCCCAAAGAGTCACCATAGCGACGAAGTCGGGAAGCTGGCGCATCGAAGTAGGAGTGGTTCCAGATCTTCCAGTACCCCTTCTTCTGGGTAGAGACTGGCCGGGGTTCGATGATCTCCTCACCCATCATCAGGCTCGATCGGCACGTACAAAGAAGAACAGCAAGGGACGGGCTCAACGGGACCGCCAACCAGCGCTGATGGCCACCGAGAGCGACAGAGGGGGTGAGTCATCATCGGCTAACCTGTACTATGATCTTTTCCAACAGATTACCGCAGGTGGCGATTTCGGGAGAGCACAGCGTGAAGACGAAACGTTGAAGCACTGCTGGCCACAAGTCCGGATCATAGACGGTAACGAACGGTTTCCCAGCCCTCACCCCCTCCCACATTTTATTGTACAAAATGGTCTGCTGTACTGTGTCGCAGAGAGGCGGGGGGAAACAAAGACGCTATTGGTCGTCCCGAGGACCAAAAGGGAGACGGTTCTGGAACTGGCACATACTCACCCGATGGCAGGACATCTAGGAGCAGCCAACACGATCAAAAGGATTAGAGATCGTTTCCACTGGCCCGGGTTGGATGGAGAAGTCAAGAGGTATTGTCAGGCATGTGACATCTGCCAAAGAACGTCTCCCCAACGACCACCCCCCAGCCCTCTGATACCATTACCCATCATTGAGGTGCCCTTCAACCGCATTGGCATGGACTTGATAGGGCCTTTGCCGAAGTCGGCCCGGGGACATGAACACATCCTTGTCATCCTCGACTACGCCACCAGATATCCAGAAGCGATACCTCTGAGAAAAGCCACGTCATCGGCAATCGCTAAAGAGCTGTTTTTATTGTGCAGCCGAGTAGGAATACCAGCAGAGATACTGACCGACCAGGGCACCCCATTCATGTCCCGGTTGATGGCAGACCTCTGCCGCCTCCTAAAGGTAAAGCAAATAAAAACCTCTGTTTATCATCCGCAGACTGATGGCTTGGTGGAGCGCTTTAACAAGACGCTGAAGCAGATGCTCCGCAGGGTGGTGGCAGAGGATGGGCGCGACTGGGACCTCATGATCCCGTACGTGCTTTTCGGGATCAGAGAAGTTCCCCAAGGATCTACAGGTTTTACACCTTTTGAATTGCTGTTCGGCCGTCAACCACGAGGGCTATTAGACGTGGCTCGTCAAGCTTGGGAGCAAGAGCCAGCCCCACAACGGTCAGTGATTGAGCACGTACGGGACATGAGAGGACGTATAGAGAAAGTCATGCCCATTGTCAAGCAACATCTGACCGAAGCCCAGCGCGCCCAACAGCGATTATATAACCGGCCCGCCCAACCCAGAGAGTTCCAACCAGGGGACAAAGTAATGATCCTGATACCTACCACCACCTCGAAGTTCTTGGCCTCTTGGAAGGGGCCATATACAGTGGTAGAAAGGGTAGGGCCGGTAAACTATCGAGTCCGTCAGCCGGGACGAAGAAGAGAAGAACAACTTTACCACATCAATTTGATGAAGAAATGGGTTGCAGCTCCAGGTCATCTAGTTGCCTTCTCAGAAGAAACTTCTCCCGTTGTCCATATAGGTGAGCAACTCTCACCGAATCAGAAGGCGGAGCTGCAAGCCTTGGTCGGTCAGTTCAGGGATGTGTTCTCAGAGAAACCGGGCCGAACCACCATCTTCCAGCACGACATCATCACCCCACCTGGCACCATCGTCCGGCAGAGGCCTTATCGAGTACCAGAAGCTCGCCGGCTGGCTATCAACGATGAGATCCAAAAGATGAGGAAATTGGGAATCATCGAACCATCTCGTAGCCCGTGGTCCAGCCCCATAGTGATGGTCCCCAAACCCGACGGCACCCTCCGCTTCTGCAATGACTTCAGGAAGCTGAACGAAATTTCCAAATTCGACGGGTACCCCATGCCTCGGGTGGACGAGCTGCTGGATCGGCTGGGTGGAGCCCGATTCATATCCACGATCGACCTCACCAAAGGCTACTGGCAACTACCACTAAGTGAAAGCGCCAAGGAGAAAACCGCCTTCTCCACTACCGGTGGGCACTGGCAATACCGGGTTCTTCCCTTCGGGCTCCACGGGGCTCCAGCAACATTCCAGCGTATGATGGACATCCTGCTGAGACCCCACCAGCCGTATGCAGCAGCATACCTCGACGACCTAATCGTCCACTCCGAGTCATGGGAAGAACATCTATCCCGGTTGCGGAGGGTGCTCCTTGATCTTCGTAGGGCTGGGCTCACAGCTAATCCCAAGAAATGCCACCTGGGTCTAGCAGAAGCAAAATACCTCGGTTTCCACATCGGTAGAGGTCTCATACAGCCACAACAGAACAAGATCAGAGCACTACAAGAAACTCCACAACCCACCACAAAGACCCAGGTACGTGCATTTCTGGGGTTAGCGGGCTACTATAGATGTTTCATTCCCAATTTCTCATCCATAGCCAGCCCGTTGACAGACCTGACCAGAAAGGGGCAGCCAGAGAAGATACAATGGAACAGGGAAGCAGATGGCGCGTTCCAAGCCCTGAAGACGGCACTAACATCTTCTCCGGTACTGCACGCACCTGACTTCGGCTGCCCCTTCATCCTACAAACAGACGCTTCCGACTCGGGCCTGGGCGCGGTCCTCTCCCAGGTCCACGGCGATGAAGAACACCCCATCATGTACGTGAGTCGGAAGCTTACCCCTGCAGAGACCCGGTACGCCACGGTGGAGAAGGAGGCCCTGGCGATCAAGTGGGCAATCCTGGAGCTCAGATATTATCTCCTTGGCAGAAGATTCACCCTGGTGACCGACCACGCTCCACTTCAATGGATGTCAACGGCGAAAAATAACAACGCTCGAGTCACCAGATGGTTCCTGTCGCTCCAGGATTATAACTTCACGGTACAACATCGAGCCGGGGCCTCCCACGGAAACGCCGACGGGCTCTCAAGGCTATGGTCAGGATGGGCAGGTCTGTCAAACCATTCTACCCCCCCTCACAATACTCTACCTTTTCTCCGCAGGACACCCAGGACCAGGACGACTCTAAGGGGGGGGGAATGTAACGAGCAATTATATGCCACGTCGCCCTGGTCGCAAATTTCACCCAGCTGGACCTTCATCAAGCCAGGATCGGACACAGCTGGAGCTCATCAAGCGGAGAGACATATAAGCCCAACCTATGCCAGGAGAAGATGAGCTTCATTCCTTCTATGACTCCCTGTGCTAATGCTTGTCTCTCTGTCTCTCCTTAGCGGACTCCAGCTAGTGACGATCCTGCACCCGACTACTCACCGTCCTTCACCTACTTCCCGGAGCACCAGAGCACCTCACCCTAAAGAAGAGCACCTTTTACAGCACATTCACTTTGTAAATAAAGCACCCTCCGGGGACTTGTCTGTAAAACTCATCCTGTTGTGCCGCTGTTTTCCCTCTGCCTCGCTACAATATATATATATATATATATATATATATATATATATATATATATATATATATATATATATATATATATATATATATACACATACACACACAACGTATATATTTATACAACAGTTCTGTCTAGTTCTCAAATCTGATTGGCTGATAGTCGTGATATATTCAAGTAATATCAGCACCCGTACAGCCTTTTTACCCTTTGTGTATTACTCCGCCCACATACAGCCAGCAAAAAGCAGACCCTACATATCTAAAGTTTAAAAGATGCTTGCTCAGCTGTTAAACTGTCAGCTTATGATTTGAATCCGGAAGAAAGTAGTTCCTCATACAAAAGGGTTTTTGAGACTCTCCATGTTTGATTTTGTTTTTATATACACAATTATGACGTCAAACTGTTGCATAAACGCAATATCACACTCGTAGCAGTGCGATATGGCTGTATATCGCAGTGGTGGGGCACTAAGGTAGTCACGCCTCCCACCACTGCCGATATACAGCCATATCACACTGCTACTCGTGTGATATTGCTCATCTATATATATATATATATATAACAGTTACAAACTCAACAATGCATTTCTTGCAATGAAACTATTGTGGATGCGCACATTTTGATATCGATGCTGAAACAATATATTTTATATATTGTATAACCATTAAAAACAAGTAATACTACTCAAAATAAACCAAAAGTCTATTGTTTAGATAAAAACCTACATAGAGCACTCATCAAGCAATTTCTCGAGGACTTTAATCTTACAGATTACATGCCATGCTCGTCTGCTGTATTCATTCTTTAAGTCACGTTGGGAGCCATGGCAAGTCAATTTTTATTTAATTAGGTATTGTAATTACTCTAATCTAGAATGGCAAGCAGGCAGCATGACTGCCTCAGTTACAGTAAAGCGAGGTAGCAATCAATTGCGTCCTTTGTTTGCGGAGTCATGTTGTCTTCCAGGAGTGGAGTATTAGATTATTAACTTTCACCATAGAAATTAATTTATTAACAGCAAAAATATGATCATATGATCCTGGCTAGTGTCCATACTTAATTATCACTAGCCTCACTGTATATTCTCACCAAGTGTATGGTGATAATAAGTGCCTGTATACATTAATATCAAAACAACTAATATAGTATAATCAAAACATCTGCAGTTCATCAGATAGCACAGTTACATGTCAAGCCTATAATTTATATCCATATATTAGATTTTTTTTATATATATATAATTAATAAAATTTACATAAAATTTAATCTATTTATACCTATAACAGGGCTATTCAATTGGCTGAACCCGGCCCCCGAGGCAATTTGTTTTCTGGCCCCCTAAATAGTGTGACCAAGAAAAATAAAAAAAAAATAATTTAGTACAGTTGAAAAACAGTAGCTTAAATTAACATTAGACAAATATTAATTAATTTATTCTTATTTTTTATTTTTTTATTTTCTTATTTTTTTATTTATTAAACAAATAGTTTAAAACATAACACATGAACGTGTTGGAATGTGGAAGAAGCCTTCTTGAGCAATACACTGATTTTGTTGTGCTTCGAAATACAACGTGAATATGTTTGTAAAAAAAAAAAAAAAAAAAAAGCCACATTGTACAATGCTGTGATATTATGTAGTAGCCCAATATGACATATAAATGTTTTAATGTAGAAAAAGCAAATGTGGGTGTCTTAAAAAGCAAAAATACAGCATATGGGCTCTTATACTGCTATTGTGCCATCACTTATATTGCAAGTCATATCTCTCCAGTCGCTCATTTAGGATGCTTTTCATGAACTGGCCCCCATGACAAGACTGGCCCCCGTTTTCAAGGTATATCGTAATGTGGAAAAGTCAAGGTTTTAAAACCCCCACAATTTCCTGTAATACCGTTTCTGAGTATGTGTAAGATTTTTTATTTACATTTTTTATTCTTAGGACAACAGTATCTTTAGCAGAAAAGATATCCAACAATGTCGTTTTACATTAAAGAAGTATAGAAATCTGTGTTTTTGCAAGAAATTAAGACAGTCAATGATTTATTTGAATTATTGGTCCCACTTTATATTAAGTGTCCTTAACTACTATGTACTTACATAAAAAAAGTAAATACAATGTACTTACTGTGTTTATAATGTATTTGAGAACACTTGTGGTGCTTTTGAGTTGGGATAGAGGTTGGGTTATGGACAGGTTTAGTTGTATGGGTAGGTTTAAGGGTGGGTGAGGGTGTAAGGGATGGTCAACAGTGTATTTACACATGTAATTACAAAAGTTAATTACAGATGTAATTTCATATATGTATTTATTCAAGCATAAGTACACAGTAAATACATGTATTTACACAATAAGAACATTGTAACAAACTATAAATTCCTGTGTAAGTACATATTAGTTAAGGCCACTTAATATAAAGTGGGACCGAATTATTTTGCCTGACATGCTTACTGTTCCAAAATATTATAAATCTTTCAAAACAATTAAATATATTGTGTTCAAGGGGCAAAAATGGTTTTGTTTTTTACTCAGTAACTTATAAAGGATCTATTTTAGAGCAGTGAGCACAATAACTTGATGCCATGAAACCGTAATTATTTTATCCAAAGATATCAGACTCTCATATAGGCCCATGCCTAGCCCTGATCTACAATTTAAATAGACTTAAAGGGCCATGAAACCCCCTCGTTTCAGCAGGGTGTTTTCACACCTCTACTTTGGAAAAAGTAAAAAAAGTGGGCGTGTCCAGCTCTGTTTAGGGGGAGTGTCTGAGGAACTAAAGTGGGAGGGTGTGGGAGTGTCTATTTGGGCACGCGCGAGTTTCAGAGTCAAAATTCACACACACAGTAGAAAGTGATGGTGTTTAACCTACATGGACATCTGTAGTCGAATTATTTGCCAAATTATTAAATGGTGGACTTTAACTGCAGTTTGGCTCTTTCATTCAGGGAATTTATTCATGCCCCTCGCGACAAACGAGATATTTGATTCGAGGAGCTGCTCTAAGCGTGTATTTTTCATGCAATGTTTGATACCGCATGACGAATGAGAGAAAAAAACCTCAGCATTTCCCGGAAACTTAGATGCACACGGCAGGTAGTGTCAGAAAGCCGCGTGTGTTATTCCGGTCACTAAATGCAGTAAAAACCCTACACGAGGTTAAAGTTTGGTTGTGGTGCTAACATGTTTACACTTGGTGCAATAGTTTGTTAGATATGAACAAACTGAATAAACAAAGAGCACTGGTCGCTCACTTACCAAATCTGTAGAGACAGGACAATCCACAGCAACTAGAGCCGCGTCTTTATGAAGAGAAGACTACAAGCAAATCCGGATCTCAGCGTTTGTAGATGAGAACAGCTCTCAGGTAAACAATAATCCTCCTTAGACACGCAAGTTATTGTTGTCGAGCGTCGCGTACACTGTAATCTACACGTGACTCTGAGCTCTCACAGAGAAAATGAAAACGAAACTTAACTGCAGCAAACTATAATAGCAACACTTCACGTTTGTTTTGCCAATACAATGTGGCGTCTCTGCCGTCTAAACACTGTGGCAGTCATGAATATTAATGAAGTTGCACAATAGAGCATGCTGATTGGTTTGAACCAAGCCTTACTCATGCATTAATGCATCACACTGTAAGACGTAATAAGACACACTCTGGCACAGACGTCCAGTCTACACGCTGGAATACAATGCTATTATGTCATGACCGTGACGCAGCTTCAAAAATTAGTTTCAAACCGGAAGTACGAATTTGCTTGAAATAACGCAAAAACAACCAATTTACACTTTTTAGTGAAATATAGGTGTCCTAATAGTGTTTTTAGCAGTGTGGGACACATATACGACTGTAAACAGCTCAAAAAATGTGTTTTGGTGTTTCGTTACCCTTTAAATACTGAAATATATCTTGAAATTCAGATTTTTTTTTCTCATATAATAATAAATATTGGTAACACTTTACAATAAGGGTGCATTAGTTAACATTAGTTAATGCATTAGTTAACATGAACTAACAATGAATAACGCATTTATTAAGCATTACCTAACCTTTGTTAATGTTAACTAAACATTTATTCATGTGTTAGCTAATGCATTAGTAAACATGATCTAACAGTAATTAAGGACTTTGTTCAGCATTACCTAATCTTTGTTAATGTTTATTTACACATTATCTAATGCATCTCTTTACATGAACAGTTTAATTAGTTCATGTTTACTTACTCATACACTAACGCATTTGTTAATGGATTAGATCACTTGATCTTATAATGAACAACACATTTATAAAGCAATACTGAGTCCTTGTTCATGAAAACTTACAATGTTAGTTAACGCGTTAGTTAACATGAACAACATGTTAGCATAATTGGTAAAGCTTATAATAAGTGCATAGTTCCTGATCAATGTCAGGGACAAAGGAGGACTCTTTTGGAGTGCATTACATCGGAACCTCAGCTTTAACTGTTATTCATGTTTGTTAACACTTTACTAACATGATTTATCATTAACAAAGCATTTATTTATAGAATTATGATCCTTATTGTAAAGTGTACACTATTCCAACATTACCTAATGCGTATCTAATGTTAATTAACACTTTACTAACATGATTTATCATTAACAAAGCATTTATTAATAGAATTGTGATCCTTATTGTAAAGTGTACACTATTTCAACATTACCTAATGCTTAAGTAACGTTAATTAACACTTTACTAACATGATTTATCATTAACAAAGCATTTATTAATAGAATTGTGATCCTTATTGTAAAGTGTACACTATTTCAACATTACCTAATGCTTAAGTAACGTTAATTAACACTTTACTAACATGATTTATCATTAACAAAGCATTTATTATTAGAATTATGATCCTTATTGTAGTGTACACTATTTCAACATTACCTATTGCTTAACTAAAATTAATTAACACTTTACTAACATGACTTGCCACCAAACCAACAATAACTAATGTTACTAACATCTGTGGGTTCATTTTTTATTTTCCTGGATCCCAAAATCACTCAAAACCATGTATCACTTAGACTTTCAAAATCTTTATTACATTACATAACATATACTGTGCAATAATATAAAAAAAGAAACAAATAAGTAACATAATAATTATAAAAATAAAAAATAGTGTATAAAAAAGTGTATATACATATAAAACCTTTTTTTTCTTTACAACAATCAATAATTTTTTTTTATTAAAAACAATTTCCCCTCATTTTTCATGGCTTGTATTTTGTGTGCAATGCTCTCATCTGCCATAATATTATCTTGACATTTTTGAGTAAATGCTTAATAATTTCTGTTCCTGTTTATTTTGAATTTCTGTATAGTTCTGCATAGAATAAGAGCTGCAATGGCCAGTTCAGCAATAGCTGCACTCTGCATAATCGTGTTTCGGTCCACACCATACTTTCGGAACGCATCTGTCATGTTTCTTCCTTTGTCAAAAATCTCCAGGACTGCTTTGTAGCACTTCACCACCTTCCATGGTTAAGTAACTAAAATAAACTTTAGATTACAAAAAAAGGACATTTGTTAACGTTACAATCATAGTTCATGTTAGGTAATGCATTTACAAAAATGAACAAACAATGAACATAATTTATCAACCATTTACTAATGTATTATTAAAATATTACATTTTACTAATGTAAAATATTAAAATGTATTTTTAAAAGTTGTGCTGGTTAACATTAACAAACAATGATCAACTGTATTTTCATAAATTATTGTTAATCAATAAATACTTTAATACATGTATTGTTGGTTCATGTTAGTAAACTATAAGTATGACCTAATATTAAGTTCAGCAATATTAAAAAGTGTTACGGTTTGGTAAAAGTTTGATTAAAGCTACTTACCAGACATTTCTGTAAATTCATCGTTTTATTTTGGGTTTTATTTGGTCTTTCTCCCGCTTGATGGCAAGAGCTCAAATTACTTTCCTCCATTTAACCGCTTGCCATCATCCAGCACAACTTCCGTTACCCGCCAGACTGTTGAATTATGGGTAGTGTAGTTTTTTTAGTGGACTACAAAAGTTTGCCAACGAATTCCTAATTCGCAACCACAATAGCAACTTATATACAACCACATCGCTAAAGAGTTATTGACAAATGCGTCTTCTGGACCTAAACAGTTAGCGGTAAAACTTTGAATTAATGATCACGAATTTTACTTCCGGAACCCTTTCATCTGCGCTCGTGTCCGCGAGCCGCGACGACAGCCCAATAAAGAAACGGAAGTAATAGAATTCAGTGCAACAGCAGGTAAGCAATTAATTTTAATGTTTTAAAACGACTAATAATACTAATTAATTGCATACAGTTAGACATATTTATGTTACTTTCTGCATGTTGAACGTGAATACATTAACCATTTGTTGTATGCACAATAAAGATTGATGCATACATGATGAAATCAACTTCCTCCAAAAAATAAAAGATGAATAATATATAACTTACATGCATGACATATTACAGAAATAATAAAATGTCATTGTGTGCACAAAGCACCAAATAATTGTTGATTTGTTGAACACCTTATCTGTATTTAACTTTTTTATATTGTATATTTATCTTTTTGTTTATTGCGTGCATATTTTGCAGTGTGGACATGGAAGACGTGGCACAGAAGAAAATGGGTTTTTGGAAGGCTGGGGGTTGCCCACTCACACACACAAAAAAAGCATTTTTTGCTTGTTCATCAAAGGTCCTGCAATCACCTTATTCCACTTATTATACAACATTTGCATCCTGGAAGTACCATGAACCTTGGCAATCTTGGCAATAACCAATTTCCCAGTTTTGCAGAGATTAATTATCTTAAAACAAAAAATGTGTTTATGTTTTTATAATTGACATAACTATGTAATGTATTAAAGGTTTTGAAAGTCTAAGTGATACATGGTTTTGAGTATTTTTTGGGTCCAGGAAAATCAATAATCCAAGAAAATCAATTATATCTGTTTTAATGAACCCAGAGATGTTAGTAACATTAGTTATTGTTGGTTTGGTGGTAAGTCATGTTAGTAAAGTGTTAATTATTGTTAGTTAAGCATTAGATAATGTTGAAATAGTGTACACTTTACAATAAGGATCACAATTCTATTAATAAATGCTTTGTTAATGATAAATCATGTTAGTAAAGTGTTAATTAACGTTACTTAAGCATTAGGTAATGTTGAAATAGTGTACACTTTACAAGGATCACAATTCTATTAATAAATGCTTTGTTAATGATAAATCATGTTAGTAAAGTGTTAATTAACGTTACTTAAGCATTAGGTAATGTTGGAATAGTGTACACTACAATAAGGATCACAATTCTATGAATAAATGCTTTGTTAATGATAAATCATGTTAGTAAAGTGTTAATTAACGTTACTTAAGCATTAGGTAATGTTGAAATAGTGTACACTTTACAATAAGGATCACAATTCTATTAATAAATGCTTTGTTAATGATAAATCATGTTAGTAAAGTGTTAATTAACATTAGATACGCATTAGGTAATGTTGGAATAGTGTACACTTTACAATAAGGATCATAATTCTATAAATAAATGCTTTGTTAATGATAAATCATGTTAGTAAAGTGTTAACAAACATGAATAACAGTTAAAGCTGAGGTTCCGATGTAATGCACTCCAAAAGAGTCCTCCTTTGTCCCTGACATTGATCAGGAACTATGCACTTATTATAAGCTTTACCAATTATGCTAACATGTTGTTCATGTTAACTAACGCGTTAACTAACATTGTAAGTTTTCATGAACAAGGACTCAGTATTGCTTTATAAATGTGTTGTTCATTATAAGATCAAGTGATCTAATCCATTAACAAATGCGTTAGTGTATGAGAAAGTAAACATGAACTAATTAAACTGTTCATGTAAAGAGATGCATTAGATAATGTGTAAATAAACATTAACAAAGATTAGGTAATGCTGAACAAAGTCCTTAATTACTGTTAGATCATGTTTACTAATGCATTAGCTAACACATGAATAAATGTTTAGTTAACATTAACAAAGGTTAGGTAATGCTTAATAAATGCGTTATTCATTGTTAGTTCATGTTAACTAATGCATTAACTAATGTTAACTAATGCACCCTTATTGTAAAGTGTTACCTAAAAGGTCAAAACTGACTAAAACTCAGCCACATTTTCTCTGGTCTTACACGTTTTGTTTTTCCTCATTTGAATATTGAGGATTTGTACACATAAAACCACTTTATAAAATCTAAAAAAAAATAAAGATATATGATAAAGTGTGGTGTCAGAAATATTGCAAAATACTTAATGTAATACATTTTTCTTTTGTAATTCACAAAGCAAGTCCATTGATAGGAATAAATGATCAATTTCCTCCAAATTCAAATCTAAAGTGGTACGACACAAGATAAAAAAAATTAAAGACAATGATAAAAATGACCTAATGTCTCATAATTCGTCTGAAACGCCGTTCAGTCTCATCAGCGACAGTATGAATAACATGAGGGTGATAAATGTGCTCTTACTGACAGAATATTAAATTATTCCCTTTCCCGATAAATATCAATTTCTGAGGGTTTTTAAGATATGTTCTCCCAGTTCACCATATCAGTCTTGAAGTGATTAAAAGTCTGTTTTGCTACACTTCCTATTTTAAATTAATCAGGCCCTGTGGGCTTTTTGATTCCTCAGGATGTATTTCCAACAGCAGAGACGAGGCCAACAGCTCCATCTACAGAAACTAAAGCTACATTTCCTTTCTCTGAGTATGTGGAGCCTTAGCAATAACAGAAAAACCCTGCCTTCGTCAAACACATATCAAAACAAACAATGCAACATAAAAAGCTAGAATCATTACTGAACATGTTTTTGAGGTTATAATTAGGCCACGGCTTCTGCATTTTCTCACACATCAGTCATCTTGCGCTATGATGAGCGTCCGTAAACGTCCTGGTGAACATTGCTATTGTACTGGATTGATAGGAACGAATTCCTTGCGCATTAAAAACACATTGCTTTGAAATGCACCTATGGTCCTGCTTCATGTTGTGTGATGTGTTTGCAGCCAAATCCAGTGGCATCAGAGAGATGGAGAGAGAACATCAGACTCTAGAGACTCAATTAGATTCTGCATGTCAGACAGATTTCTCTGTGTCTCATCAAAGCGCCATCGCTAAATTGTGGCTATTTGTTTGCACGCCTACATGCACCAGTCCCCACATAATAAAAGCTACAGAAAAGCTGCTGGTTTTCTGCTCGGGGTGTTTTTATTTTGGGGGGGGGGGGTTAGAAATAGGATTGCGCTTGGGGAATAAGTTATTGATTTCTTCGGCTGCTCCGGCGAGACTGGGTTGAGGACAAGCAGTGATAAGGGTGAAAGTTAACAAGCACCCGAAAGTCTGCTGAAATGCTGTAATGCCTCTCAAGCTAGTTTCATCTAATGCACCATTACTGCTATGGATATCAAGATAAAAACTCAACACTGGGCTTGTTTGTAATGTGCAACTGCAAAGCATGAAAGAGAGGATGATCTAATGTACATGGGTCATTATCACTATAAAGTGCCTTTGAGAGGTCCGAATTTTCAGGGAAAAAAAAAAAAAAGTTTCAGACTTTTGATTTAACCACATAGTTGTTGTATTAATTAGACCTTAGGCTGTAAGAAATGTTGGTTAAGCTCCTGCACTTTTTATAAATAAACTGAAAGCAAAAAAAAAAGTGTCATCCCTGTCATGGACAAATTCAAAGTTTAAGTATTTTTTTTATTGCAGAGTGATGGTAAAATTAATATTTTCCGAAAGGTAATGTGTCCCTTTACCAAGCCAACTTTATGGATTATGGAAAAGGTCTATTTTTAATAATGAAATAATGGACAAAACATTTATTTCCCAATAAAATTAGCAATCGTTGCACAATCTTTTTTAACGAAACCAAAGATCTAAAATATTTTAACATGTATAACTTTCAAACAATTTCACCTGGCCCTTATTGGTTAATTAAGAAATCACAAGATGTTTTGCCAAGTTTATAAATAATTAGTTTATTTTCATAAAAGTTGAACATTACTGGAAAACAATATGACAGGGTGGACATTTGCATGTATTTTTGTATTTCAAACAGTCAATGAGCTCCATTCTACTGACTTTTAAAGGATATCATTTATATAGACTGAGACAGCTATTGCCAAAAGTTTTGCATTATCCACTCATGTATCGCATCTACCGGTGTATTGTGTATAACTGTAATAACATAAAACATTGATTATTAAAAATAAAAAAAAATTTAATAAATTAAGTGTCAATAACAATGCATATGTCCAGCCTGTCAAAAAAAAATTGTGACAGGGTGGATAATGACAGTAAGGACATGTTTAGCTATAGATAGCATTTATTCAACATGTTGTACCTGCAGCTGGCAAAATGTTTCCCTATTCAAGCTCTTTGTACACAGATTGAAAGCTATATTTTTTATTTCAGATTTTTTTTATATATTAATTAATATTTCACTATGACAGTGTGGACATGTGACAACATTCAGTTTAAAACCCAATATGAGAAAAAAATAGGAAACATAAGTGCAGATAGTTACTGTGTGCACAGCAGATGTTTTAACCTCCTGTTAGAACACTAGAGGGTTTCATAAAAGGGGAATTTACTACATCATGACAAGGTGAACAGCAATTTCAAGGACACATGCAAAATGAATAACATTATAAAAAAACTAAATAAAAGTGATTAAAATTACTTATTTTATCAAATAACCTGTCAAAGACAATAGAAATATTACAAATCTTTTAATTTTGATCTAATTTACCTACTTTTTACAGTCACTGAAGTTGGCTGAGCACTGTGTGGGACATGGCAAAATCACATCTATTCAGTGAAAGAATATGGCAAAAAATTGACAAAAAGATATTTCAAAACACTTATAATTTTACCTGCATGTGTAACAGTTTAACCAATTATATTAAACAACAGAATTTCATTATTTTGCATTATGTTAATAAAGGACTGATTTAATCCTGTGGGACATCAAAGGCACCCCATAGTGACAATGACCCTCATCGGGTTACCGAGTTTATAATATGCATCACGACTTGCACATCAGGGAGATGAGGAAAATGAATAATGCCAAAAAACCAATCAGTTGCCTATAAGGAATGAATATTTTTTCGACCAAGATCACACTTTAAATGTGAAGTGCATGAAATCTTGCAGTTTAAGTATAGGGTTTTCCCAACTGGCACTGAAGAGCACATTATGATATGATTGCTTTTTAAATACTTGATGCAAGCAGTCAAAAAGAAGCTCTTGCACACTTGGTGTGTGCATGGATCTGCATTTAAATCATGCATTACCATGTCAGGCTAATTACCTGAAGGATGATCATTTTTATGGCGGCAGCTGTCAAGAAAGGTCACATTCGCAAGTAGTGTATATATGCATTATATAATTATGATCAAATGAATTATAAAACATCTACTCCGTCATTAAACAGTTTAAGAGGAGCTGTTATAAAGGGCTGCATATATTTGCATGCATTTTATGTAGCACGGTGTCTTACTATACCACTAAAACTCATCTAAATGAACCCACCATGCATCCCCTGCCCCATATTTGGCTGCATCTGAAAGTGCATACTCCGCATGTAAACAGTAAGAGAAAAGCACTTGCTGCTTGCAGGGAGATTCTAAAAAGCACGTCTGATGGACACTTTATTTAATCTCATGAACTGCACATATGATTGACAGCTTACTTTATACTTTAAAGCCACAGGAGAGGATATGTTTTTGTGAAAAGTTTGAACTTGAATATAAATAAGAATAATATACACAATTATTAGTGAATAAGACCTAAAGTTTTAGCTACAATATGTATCCTCAAACATTATTAGGCATTGAATGATACTTTCATCTGAGAACATGACAAGAATCCATTACACTTGAATTTGACTAAGCTCAAATAATAAACAGCATATATATTTCTGCATATAGTGCAGTATTTAGGGAAGCACTAGTGCTGCAACGGTATACATTCATCCTGAAACGTCACAATACATCGGTCACTGTTTGGTTCACGTGCCCTCACAACGAATACTGAACACATTCACAAAGAAAGTGTTCTTTTCTACACACTAGGGTAGTGTGAGCTGATCACAAGCGTTGTGATTAGTAATCAAAAGAGGCTGCGATTATAAAATATTTATGAAGTGTTTAATTTCCCCCACCCCGAGGAAATGTGTGACCATCTTACTAGCCAATTGAGTGAGCACACTTTTATTATGCCCAATTAGAATTGCACAACTGACCTATGCAAACCACAATAAAAAAAATAATAATAATAAGTAAAAAATAAAAACGAAAAAGTGCACACAAGTGGGATGATGGTGTCTGCTACTTCTGAAGTATTAATAGATGAATTAATATCAAAGAAAAACAATATTGGTAATTTGGGGATTTTTTGGATTCAAAGTCACAGACACTAAACAAAAACAAGTCATATTTAAGAGCTGTCGCAGAATTGTTGCCATGACTTACAGATTATTGAGCTGAAGCTTGACTACAAAATTAAATTGAAAATCCAAAAAAAAAAAAAAAAAAAAAAAAAAAAAAAAAAAAAAAAAAAATCGCAATATCTGTCGAAATATAATAAAAATAATGAAAATAAATAAAATTGCAATAAGATATTTCCCCAAATCGAACAGCTCTACTACACACACAGATAATATTGCACAGCTGGATTTGCTGCATGGATAGACAGTGGGCTGCATTTTCAATACAACACATGTCAGTTTTGAAGCTTACTGAATATTAAATTTAATAAATAATTACTGTTTTTCCATTGTTTTAGGAGAGGGCTGAGATAAATTTTTGAACTATAAATTCCTAATTAGTTTCCTGATTGTAAAGTTTTATTTTTAATTACTGCTTAACTTCTATTTTTGCATCAAAAGATGCTCATCAGCTCTGTAACTGAATGTGGCAAAACACTTCTGCCTGTTCAAAGTGAACAGATAAGGCAAGATGAGTTATTATTTCTGTTGTACCGTCAAGTAATAAACCATGAACAAAACCAAGATTTTTACATTTATTTTTTACATTTTTATAATGCTTTATAAAATATGGCGCAATGTCGACAAAACAAAAAGGTATACACATGTATTTTTGAATCATTTTAATCTGAAAAGTTATATTGTTGGTTTTTAATTATTTCATTTCATTCAAAACTCTAGCTGGGGTGTGACAGACCTTAAAACCTATTGCTTCCTGAGCATGGGCTGTGCCAAAGTAAGGCAAATGCTACAGACAGGATCTTAATGATTCTGCCTTTGTTTTTGGGTGATACTTTCAATCTGGTCAGGGCAGATAAAATCTAAGGACCCTAAAACAAGATCTTCAACTAAACTTGTCATACCCATTTTCTATGTCTCTACTTATCCACCCCCCCCCCCCCCCCCCTCTTAAAAACATATTATAGACTCATTTTAGACTTGCTTACAGACCTGTGAAAAACTTGCAGACTGCAAGAGACTCCAGTATAGGGTCTTGCAGACTCATGGACTTCTCAAAGATATTGTATGACTGCAGACTAACCAGCACATCTCAATTAAGAAATTATTCTGCTTGTTTGAGTCTCCTGGACTGGGTTCTCTCTTTATTATTTTTTTTCCAAAACTGCCGTGAACTTCCAATACTTATGAAACCTTTCATTACATTTTACTGTATTTGATGGTGACAAAAATAAGAAAAGTGGATAATGAAAACTTCTGCCCTAATAGATGCTTTTACAATTTTTAATTTGTTTTCAGACCACATTCAAATACAAAGAAAGCCCTAAATAAAGATAGTAAATGATATTCAACTATGGTACAAATAGATACAAGAAAATTAGCAGTGCTGGTATTACTTGAGCTCAGTGTTGCATTTGACTGTTGATCAAAGCATACTTCTCAATAGACTGGAAAACTGGGTCAAATTTCTAGGACGGTCCTTAAAAGCGAGAGGTTATGTCAGTATAGGTGACCATAGGTTTAAGGTGCTGAACACCCATGACATGTGGAGTCCCACAAGGCTCAATTCTTGAACCTTCCTTTATATGTTCTCACTGAGCAAAATAATGAGAAAGAAAAAAATGACCACAGCTATGCCAATATCACTCAGATCTGCTTAGTCCTAATATAGAACTAGGCGATAAATAAAAATAAATTATATGATTGGACCTGAAATCTGGCATTTCTGTATGGAGTTTGAATGTTCTCTTCATGTTAGCGTGGGTTTTCTGAGGGTGCTCCAGTTTCCCCCACAAGTCCAAAAACATGTGGTATAGGTGAATATGGTAAGCTAAATTGTCCGTAGTGTATGTGTGTTAATGAGTGTGAATGGATGTTTCCCAGTGATGGGTTGCAGCTGGAAGGGTGTCCGCTGCGTAAAACATATGCTGGATAAGTGGGCGGCTCATTCTACTGTGGAGACCCCAGATTAATACAGCGACTCAGCCAAAAAGAAAATGAATGAAATAGGCCATAAGGTGAAGCACCTTTTCGTTTCATCATACATGGGGCATTACATTCTTTTCATTCCAAAAAAAATGATCAATTGGTATAGAATTAAAAAATAAAAAGTTTTCCATGTATAATCCTGCAGTTATTTTTTACAAGTGTTTAAAGTTGGCAACAGTCCCATCCTCGTGTAATTGTTTTTTAATGGTGAGAGATGCGGCTTCGCGTCATGTGCTTCCCACTAGACCAATAAGATGGCTTAACATCCGAACAACATGTAAACATGATCCAACATGGCAGCACCCTTGTCTTCACTGGCGAGTAGCGAAGAGGATAAAATTATGATCAGACCTCCACCAAAAAGCAGTAAAATGGTTAATAAACAATGCTAAATGCATCTCACGTCCATTAAGGAAGAAGAAACAAAAGATTTTACACGCAAACCGTGGGATACATTTAGAAACTGCATCAAACGGTGGCTTGGCCTGCAGGATGAGAGTCAGGAAATAGCAGAAACATACAAACAGTGTCTAAAAATCAAGTTTGACTGTGTGCCTGAAGACGCTGGGTTTCACTCGACTTGCTACATGGGTTTTATTGATATAAAGCGCTTGGATGCGGCCAAAAAAAAACGAGTTTCACGGCGCCCTGAAACTGGTGATGATCATCGCACAGACCACTCTGTGTCATTGGGAAATAATGTTTTGTCAACGTATTGACTATCAACTTGTTCGGGTCCTGTACTTCCTGTTTGGTGCATAATTTGCAATTAAACAAACATGTACATCACAGTGGCAGGCAAACACCAGAAGGACCATCTTTCACAAGCAGAGATGCTGTCAGCAGGTATAAACAAAGCACACACAAGCACACGTTTTAACTTTGAAGTTATATAGCCTATCATATGCTGAGAACCATAACTAACTTTCAAATATATCACTATTTACATTACATATATAGACTATTGCAACATGGTCATGACATTGGCCCTTGAACAAGTCCTGATTGTTATCATACTATATCATAACTGTTACAAGTGGCAAATCAACCATATTTTCACATTAAAACAGCTTTCATAATGTTATATAGAGGTCAAGTTGTTTTTCTATTCCCACATTCAAACTTTCTACTTAGTAAAATAATTTCAGAAAAGTATTTTTTGCAAATTTTATATGGTGTAATTATATTAGCAGTCAACGACTATCGAAGTACAGAATTGTCCACAGTCAATTACACAGTGATAATATTGTTTTGAAGTCATTCTTGCATGCTATTTCAGACTCAATATTCAGCTTAGTGTGGTAAACCGTATATGGGCCATTAAATGAACAAATGTGTGAATATCAAACCTACTTTAACTCAATTAATGTTATTTATCAATATGTGGACCTTTTTGGATTCTCGGAAGCTATGGAAATTAAAAATGTAAAACAGGAAACACATTAGGACCATTGTTATTGTTTACATTTCTTAAAATGGTCTATATTACAATGTTTATTTGACACTCAGATTGTTTTTGCATACATATACTGCCTGTGCAGTCAAAACTTGTGTTTATTTTCCTAATACTTATTTATTTTAATTTCTGTTTTTTAAAGTAGCTGAGATAAAGGAAGACCCTAGCATTCTTGTGCATATTAAAGACAAAAACAGTGCATCAGGTTCTTGACAAAGTCTACTGGAACAGTTACACAAGTGTCCGAAAAACAGAATTTTTTTTTTTTTTTGCCATTTTTTTTTTTTTTTGCCATTTTAAAACAATTTAATATTCAATTAAAACAAATGCTAATTTCAAAAGTTAACATTAATCTACATGGACCACTTGTAACAATAATTCAGCGTAATAGAATATCAAGTCATTTGTGAAGGTAAAAGAATGTTGAAATAATGTCAAAGTATTTTCCTTCTGAAGAATAAAAAAACTCAATTTGCTTGGTCAGTTGCTTTTAGTTTGTACATGTACACAATATATGCATTCCAAATATAGAAGCCAGTGTAAAAGTTACAGAACATAAATAATATTTATGTTCTTATTAGAAATGAGCCAACCTACGATGTAAGCTACAAGATCTTCTATGAGAGAGTCATCCACCATCAAATAATTGTAAACCAAGGAGTGTCGACGATGACACGGCTAAGAAGAATATGGTAAAGAGCCATAAGGATCTTGATGCTTCAAACTATTAATTAAAAAAAATTATTAAAATGTTATTAATTTTATTAATTAAAAATTAGGGTAACTTAAATACCCTAAGTTTCTTTTGCAGCTTTGGAATGAACATTTATGCAACCTTTTTTTCTCACAAAATGAGTAATCATAATGTAATAAATAATAATAATCCTCTTTTTTATCATAATAAGCTGACAATGATTATATATATATATATATATATTGTGATTGTGATCATCATTTACTGTATTTGTTTTTATTTCAGGCAGGATTAATTAGTGGAGGCTGTCCCATGATTTCCTCCAGCTTGTGTTTCACTCTCCTAACCAGCGCAACATCAATGAATTGGCTTTTCTTGAGACCCTTTTCTGCAGATTGGTAGAACCAATACCTCATCTGGTAGAAAGAACACCTAATCCATCAGGTACAGAAACAACTGAGTCAACGGACGTAACTAGCCAAAGTATTGGTGAAAGCACAGCAAGTAAAATAGCTGGTACTGCAGAGAACACAAGGACGCTTCATAGTGTGGCATTGATACTAAAGAGAATTGTAGATGACTCTCCTTGTATGACATGTCCATGGCCACCCATGTTTGATGATTTAAATATTAGGGCAGGAAAATCTGTTGCGTCAGTGAACTGTTTAACCTAATTTAATGGATTATTGGTGCAGCTGAAGAACCAACACTGGCCCATTGTGTTGATAATCCAGATGATTTGAACCTGAAAGTGATCTCCATTTGCCACGACCATCGTTTAATCTTGCATCTAAGGGCCCGGAGGCAGACACCTAAATTTTTGTTTCTGGGTGTAACTGTTTGGTAAGAAAGCATCATATAGTGTTAGTCTTTAATCAAGCTATATATGCCAAAGCTTGTAGTGATTGAATAAGGTGAGTTTCATACATGCATGTCCTACCTGGGCATTCTGGGGAAAAGGTTTGGAGATGCAGCACTGCAAGATATACTCATTGATTCAGAAGTTGTTGCTCTAGGATCCATCAATGGAGTGATGAGTGGTCATCACTATAACCACAGCATAAGGGCACACAAACATCTGTATGAGAGTCTGCAGCTCATTAGATTTTCCAATTTGTTAGACTCTTTGCCACCAGAAGACTGAGATGAGTGCATGACTGTCATAAGTGAGATTACATGTGCATTCCAGAACAGGACAATGGATATTTTGTATGAAAATGAAACATTTGTCAATATGTGTGTTTAAAATGTAGCTTTCAGGTTCTGATGATAGTGATAAGGATAGTAGTGATGAGTAAAAATGATCTGTCACATGTTTTTTGAGCAAATTTGAGCTGTAATAAAGTTTCTGTAAAATTTGTACATTGTTGGCGTTATTGAAATATTTGTGCAGCAGACCAGCATTTCATGTCATTTTAGAAAACTTGGACCAAAATTGATTTTATTTTTAACTTTGCGTGATACCCAAGTGCTTATTGAACATTTTTGAAAAATAAAACATAACAAACATGTTTAAGTTCAAATGTCTTCTTTAGTTTTATTTAGTGCCAATCTGTTAAGTAATAGTGGTTGGTTGTAAAAAAAAAATAATAATAATTTCATGGTCTTCATTTAAAATTGAGTAGATTAATGCACCAGTACTTGTCTCATATATGTAGCTACATGTATAAAAGTGGATTTGACACACTTTGTGTGTTGCTAAAATGCATATTAATAAAGTTACAGGCCAAACTAGCAGCATAAGATTTTCGTTTTTTGTAAATTCCTACAGTAATTATACACATTTATGCATCCTGAAAAAAACTGCAGTATTTTTTTGGAGATCTTTTACCATACCATCCATAAGGGTGCTGTCTATCCAGAAATTCATAAAAAAAAAAGTAGTGCCCAGATGTGGGAATGAAAATAATTTTCTAGCCACTTTTTTTAGGTTCACCTTATGGCCTAAAACTGAAATCAGCCTTTACTAAAGCTCTAATTGTCACACATCTTGAAAGGAGGCATGGTTGTGTGAGTAGCAGTAAATCTCCAGTAGTTGGTGAATAAACAGAATATTTAAAGTGTCATGACACCCCCCACTTTAGGTTCAGGCCTACCTCAAATTTTTTTCAAAAGATGATTCATAATGGGCCTGGAGCCCCGCGAGCAAAGGGCAGGGGTGGGCGTAGCCAGTAGGGGAGAAGGAGGGGAGCAAACAACTGTTGTTGTCAGTTAGCTCACAAAATGAGACACAAACCGTGAGGAAACGCATGATCTTATACTTTACAAAGTTAAAATGCAAACAATAAACAGTGATTTAATGCACTGCTACATTTGTTATTCGTAATATACAGATAAACACAATTTATATCATTATAAGGATATTGTGTACATATAAACACTATAAATGAGGACTTTTCCCTCAATCCACGGGTCTGAATCACAAGTCTGAATGCAGAGTCAGTGCAGCAGGTCTCCTGCCCAGTCTATTTCAACCATTAGCCCTGCTGGTAATCTAGAGGATTTAGGCAAACACAACAGCACGGTGATGTGTCTAAATGTGAACAAATTGCTGATAAAAGATAACATCCGCCATTCTCCAATTCTCGTACTGCTCTCTCGAAAAAAATGCTTGTTGGACAGTGGACACAAACAGCTTTAATGTATCGGCACTGACAGGATCGCAGAGTTTTCATGCACAGTTAAATACTGTGTGCCATGGGTCCGTGTCTCACAGCTTGGCACTGGCAGGTCTGTGTCTTGCCTTTGGAAAGCACGTGCTCTCATGAATAATTAAGCAGCAGGTTCTTCTCATAGAATAAAAAAAACTCCGCTGTGAATAACTTCCAGTTGCAGTTTTGCACTACAATTTTGATCCAACCCCAAAAATCATTTTAAACCTGAAAGCTGAATTTAGCTGACAAAAGTTCAAAATTATCCAGTTTTCCCCACAATTAAAGCTAACAGGGGCTAACGTTGTCTTAACTGATGCTCAACACACAAAAATCTGTAAAAATCTCAAAATAAGTACTAGGGGGTTTCGTGAACCTTTAAACTGCTTTCATTGATCCAACGAGACTAATACACATGACTATGAAATCATCTCTCAAATGGATTCATTACAAACACTGGACTGGAAGTTATGAAGTGAGCTTGGAATAAATGTTTATATACGTGGTATTTTCATGTTTTCAGATGTACTGTAGCAGCATCACAGAGCCGTAGTATCATGGATAGATTATCTTCATTTTCACAGACTGATTAAATTAGCAATAACGAATGCAATATTGTGTTGCCTATCAGTGAACTATGACTCTCTGTGGCAAATACTGCTCCATCTGAAAGTATTTGTTAGAAATGTACCATTAATTACATAAAAAAGTCACCTTCAATTAATCATCCAGCCCTATTCATACAACCCTGCTAACGAACTGATAAAATAAACAGATCAATGAAAAAAATCTTTAGTTAAATGAAGAGAAAAATGAACATTTGGAAATAAAAATCAAGTTGAATGCATATACAGTAGTCAACATTTAAAGTGATTTAAAACATTTCAAAGTTGTCCTAAAACTAATAAACAAAACTATTTTCTGCCTTTCCTTAATTTTCCTATCTATCTGGAATTATTTATCAGGTGTCCTACAGCAGAATGAACCGCCAACTAATCCAGCATGTGTTTTACGCAGCGGATGCCCTTCCAGCCGCAACCCAGTACTGGGAAAAAATAATTATTTAGTAAGACTTTTTCGATCCATTTCAAACAGTATATTTTGACCCTAAGACCTAAAATATATTGGTTTGTTTCTAGAGTCTGATCTTAGTTTCAATAGTCATGACAAAGCAACAACTAAATCAGCCCATTGTTATCTCATTTTATTTTGTTATCTTATTTTAAGAATTAGATTCTGTTTAAAGTTAAGACAGAAAGACCTGTTCATGTTTTTGTTTTTTTGTTTTTGTTTTATAACCAGTAGGGGGGACTACTGTAACAGGCTCCTACCAACCTTCCAAAAAAGACAGTTGGACAGTTGCAGCTCATTGTGTATCCCTGCAAATCTCGTCACGTACTGTAGTGTGTTGTTAGAACACAGGGTTACAATCTAACCTGCTCACCTAATGTTTACATTTGCAATATTTATGTTATTTGCTAATTAATAACCACCTCATGTGGAACTCTGAACCTGGCTCATTTTAGAGGCTGCTACTGTCCACCGGAGGTCACATTTTCAGTCGTAAATGCACACTTTGAGAGCCTTCATGACTGAATGAATGAATGAATGAATGAATAAAAAACGTGGTTTTCCACCAAGACAACCAGGGGCGCTGAAATAAAATTGGCTAACATTGCATTTGGCGGGTTAAAAGACCAAAACAAAGACAGAACGGCACATAATGCTCATGTTTAAAGCAGAATATCTGACTTATCTGTTTTTCAGATCAACAAGAATGTTCACTTAAGCCGCCTTTCCACTGCACACGACATTTGGTCACGACTGTCGAAATACGCCCCCTTGTGGCAGTCGCACAGAATTTTCAGTTCTGACGTGCACCATGGGAAAGAAGCTGTTCTTGCAGTGTCCGAAATAAAGGAGTGCAAAAGCAATAGAGTGAAGGAACTATGACGTCAACTTGTAGGCTAATCGGCTGCTAGCATAAAACAGGCTTTTCGAAGATAGCAAATAATAAGCTCTGTGTTCAAACACTGTTCATTACACTTAACACGTTTTGTCCAGCCAGGTAATCTTCACATGAAAATACAACTTTGAGCACTTTTGGATCTTAAATGCAAACACAAGAACTGAAAAGCTAACATTAGGCTATAAACAAACTACAGTGCCCTCGGGACGCTCGTCTGTGACGTCATCAACACACTGCAACAGACAACTTTTCTAGCTTATTTTTAGAAATCTGGTCCATGACAGAGTTAATCTCTATGTTTATTATATTATAATCCACACTATATATTACAAAAAAATAAATACGCAAAAACACATAGACCTATGTGCCTTTTGGATCGTTTTTACATGGGAAATATATATATATATATATAAAGCAACACCGCTGCATCAGTGAAATACAAACAGTTAGAGTGGGAAAACATAGCTACTCAAGGTAATGCGTAATTTTACATTTAAGGTATTTAAATATTTAAGTACAATAAATAAGTAATGTAATGTCTGACTTTAATTACATTTTCACTTAGAAAAAGTGGTGAACTGGTCGTAATTTTGAAGCTATTTAAGATGTAATTGCATTAAATTACATAAAATAGGCTACGGCATAGTTTCTACAACAAATCTGACCAAAAAAAGAATGCATTTAACCTTAACCTTCAGTGGAAATGTTTAATTTAGGGTCCCTCTTTTACACACATTGATCTGTTTTAATAGATTTAAAAGTGCACTTGTGTATCTGCCTCTTTCATTGATCAAGTGGTAGAGGTTAATCAGAAAGGTAAGCTGAAGTAAAAAAAAAAAAAAAGTTTATAGATCGGGTAATAATCCCATTAAGCTACAGTATACATGTCGAAGGTCAGTGAATTTAAGATAATTATTCATTAAAAAAGGACAAGCCATTCTCGTACGCGACTTTGTTCTTTGTGACTGAAATGTAGGTAATACTGTAGCTATGTTTCCATCCAAAAACATGAATTAAATTTATTGGCAAAACTGGAATATCTCATAAAGGATGTGCGAATAAAGCGTTTCCATCCAATGAATCAAAGAGAACAAAATCATCACATTTTGATCGACTTGCACCACATATCAACAGTAAAAACAGAATTCACTGCAGTAGAAGAAGCTGCATCAATCTTTTCTTTATTTAATGAATGTACTTGCGCCTCAGAATACAATGTTGACACACAATAATGCGTGGGGGCGTTTGAAGCCATGAGACATGGAGAACAGACACTCTTGACACGCTCCAGACGCTCTGGAGGTAATTAATAATATATTAACATAGAAACTCATAGTTAAGGGAATAAAACCTGCTCCTGACCAGGTTAGGTTCACAGAGTAAGTTACCAAGGTAACTGACACTGAGTTAAAAGTTACCTCTCTTTCAGAAACAGGCTTGACTTACCCTGCTTTTTCAAGTTTGACAAAGCTGGCATTTTGAAACTGAAAACCCATAGTTTCTCTCATTTCATGGTTAAAACACTCTGAGTTTTCACTTAACCTCCTTTCTGAAACGGGCCCCATATCAGTTATACAAGCAAAATTCTCTTTAAGAATGCATCAGTATTTATAGAGGCAGGGAAGCACCAGCTCATTCGCATTTAAGGAGATATGAAGCAAATTGGCTCATTGTGGACTGAGGAGTTTTGACAGGCCAAAATGGGTGTTGGTTTACACTACCATTGAGAAATTTATGAGCCAATTTATGATTCACCACTCAAATGATTCCTAAGTTTCCATAAATAACCTAAGTTCCATACCATAGTCATCTTTGCTTTGAAGAATACCCCTTCCTCCCCTAGTCCTCCTCCTTTCCTAGATGGGTGGCACGGCGGCCCAGTGGTTAGCAGTGTTGCCCCACAGCCAGAACGTCACTGGTTCTAGTGCTTACCAAGCCAGTTGATATTTCTGTGTGGAGTTCACATGTTCTCCCTGTGCTTGGGTAGGTTTCCCCTGGGTCCCCTGGTTTCCTCCCACCATCCAAAAACATGCAACTGAAGTCAATACGTTAATTCAAATCAGCACTATAGACGTGCCCCTAATGAGTAGTTATCTCTTCATAACAATGCCTAAATGCTCACTAGTTTCAAACAGCGGGGGAGTTCTCGACATCTTCCTACTCTCTTTTCACCCTACAAATGGGAGGGAGCCCCAGGCTTGAGGATCTTATAAGCTCAGGGCTCTCTCCCTGGACAGCATGCCAAACACTCTATACAATCAATCATTAGCTAAGTGTGAACTCTTAGCTAATGATTAATGCGTAATGCTTAATGATTAATGAGTAATGCGTGTAAGCCTTTTTTTAGTAATTCTGAAAAGAATTTGGTTATTTATTAGAACTTATTTAAATTTGTTTCCAGCCCCCAGTTCAATCTGACTCCAATTTTAAGTGACTGTCAAATTTAGACTGTATTTCTAATTATAAGAACAGATCACATCTGTCGTTTATGTTGATTTTTATCAACGTGCCTCCTGCTCACTCATACTAAAAAAGTAGTAAATTTAGTTATTTCCATACAATTTGTTGAGTCAGCAATAACTACAAATTGAAAAGTCTCTGAGCTGAAGAGCCTACTGTTCCAAACAGTCTCGTGCAAATTTTTTTTTTTTTTTTTTTTTTTTTTTTGGATTTCATGTACACAGATCAAGGTAGCATCAGCCTCAAAATAATCTACTGGATATAAACAGATTTCAGGAGAATTTAGAATGAATCAAAACTTAACACTTTATTTTTCAGATTTATGTGTATCATGCCAATTACAGAATCAATCAGTAAATCCCAATTCAGAAGTAAATGCACAAAATCAATTACTCAAAGATAATTCCAAGAGTATAGATGGAAGACCAAATTATGAATAGCATTGAGCTTAAGAGCTCTTCAATACAGGCCAGTATGGTTACAGAGTTGCGACACCAGGACAGTTTATTCTTATCGATAAATACCTCATGAAAGCAATGAATGGTTCTTTAGTTAAAGTTAACCAGTGACTTAGGATTTACTCATCTGTTAGGATTTTATCAAAAGTTATCAATAAAACATTTAGTCACACCTGAGTATTTATTAATGCCAGAGGTGGGCGGCACAATTCTGGCTAAAATGAAAATCAAAATTTACTTGCTTAAAATCAAGATTTTCTCACGAGTCTGTAGATGTAAAATTAAGGTTAATATGAGTAGGCAGTTATTTTTGTTATTTCTCAAACATATAGGAAAACAACAACAATAATAATATTAGGCCTATGTGTAGGTCTGTTGTTGGTAAAACGCTAAATTTTATGTATTTTACGTCTTTAAACAGTGGACTTGAACAGACTTTAAAAATGTCCTGGTTTTGAACATTAAAGCAATGACATCAGAATACAACTATTTATAATTCTAAAGTTTCATAATTATGTTTGAGACATATGCTTGTGATTTGTCATTGACAACATTATTAGGCTATTATTTTACTGGTAAAATCAGACACCTCTGGATGAGGCATAAGACTAAAAAATGGTCATCCAATTAAAATTTGTCAGGCCGATAATCCCCATAATTCTGATAAGTAGCCCAAACTGTCTGTCAGCAAATGTAGATTTGTAAATCTGCGCAGCTGTTCACGCAGATCCACCGTTTGCATGTTCACGCCATTTACTTGCACACAAGAAAGACAGCAGTAAAAACAAATGCAGAGTCAAAACTTTTTCCAATACTGAACCAATATTGAAGTTACTTTTGCACACTGTGGAAAGGATGACACCACGGTTGAAGTATTTCTTTTAGACAGGTAATTTTTTAAAAACTATTTTAGTCATGCAAAACTTGTAGAAAATGTAGGTTTTGTTGTTAGACGAATAGATTATATGCTCAGAAGTGTTGTTTAGCCATTAAAACCTCTTGGTACAAGATTGATGTGACTATTTTCAAATTTATGAGGGACCTTTGACAGCATCGATGTAAAATTATTTGTTTTTTTTAACAAAACATCAGTAAATAGCGCTATTCTGCCTAGCCTACTTTGCAGAAGAGCAGTTGGTTTTATGTTCACATTGGCTCCCTATATTGTTTCCCATACTACTCTGAATCTTCAGCCTGAAATAGCATGCGAGTATGGCTTGGGAATAAGTGTAATTCCAGTGTGCTGCTGGCCAACCACTTAGCATTCAGTAGTCGCTTTAGGACAAAGTGTGAGAGTGAGATGAGCGATCCTTACATGCATGAAATATTGCACATTACGACAAGTTTTGCTTGCAACACAACTGAAAGTGTGCTAGATATAATAGAGTTTTCGTTCGGAATTGTAGTATTACAAGTATAGTAGTATTATAGTATTATTAGGGATATAACAATATTGTAAATACCGTGATACTGCAATAGTAATTTTTTTCAATATTACCGTAGGCGCATGACTTAATAAAACTATATTTCTGAGAAAAGTTTGCTTAGGCGAATGAAGCGAACGGGAGGTAGTGGGAACTACAATTCCCATCAGCCTAGGCGTGGTCATTATCCTTTGCGGTCTGTTGTCACTACAGATCCAGTTATGCGGAAATGGAGTGTGTTGCTAGTAGCAGGAAAGAAAAAGAGCTGGAAATGATCGAACCTAAAGCGGGTTTTAAATCGGATCTGTGAAAGCATTTCGGTTTCTTTCTAAAAAGATACGAAAAAGAGAAAAGGTGGCAGACAAAGAAAAAAACAATATGCAGGCACTGCCAGACTGGTGAAATATAAGTCGGGGAATACGACTAAAACAGTCATGGGGACTGCAGAACACAGCAGTTAGATTGATGCAGACATTGACTTGACAGAGATCCCAGCTTTTACCAGATTATAGTTATATGATTATTTTCCTTAAAAAACCCATCTCTATCTAAGTGAGTGATTAAATGTTGAATGTGATGAGTTTTCAACAATACTAAATTGAAACTTTATTTTTTATATAGTTTAATAGTTTTTAATAGTTTTAAAAAATTTTTAAATTGAAAAATTGAAGTTCCTGTTTTAAAACTAACTTTAAGGTGCGCGTTCGTGTTTCAGGGGGTATGGCTTTGGACATAAGATATTTTGCTAACCTGTTAGTAGAGCTGCACAATTAATCGTAAAAAGATTGCGTTCTCAATTCGACCCCCTAGACTATTTTAATCCAGCATTTCACCGATTCTGTCAAACATATTTTCAAGTTCAGAAGAGAAGCAATGGTGGCCACACAAGTCTTCACATTGTTTTACTTGCGTTGTTCAGCAACGTGGACACCTCCAAATGATGTTGAAAGTGTCACATGCTGTATTTATAAGATATAATTCACCTCAAAAATGTCATTTCTGTCTTCATGTAATGTAGCGCCTCTGAATGAAGTCTACTTTAGTGAACAGAACTTGCATAGACTGTGAATAACAAGTAATAAAGTTGTAAATAACATTCAGTTTGTGGCACAGAGTGGTCGACTGGGAGCCGTGCAGGAAGTGAACCGCTCTTAGCAGTGGAAATGAAACCGAAAGCGCGCACAGTGTTGCCAGATGTAGCTTCCAGCCCAAAAAGTATCCAAAACCGGCCGAAATGCAAAAATACCCACCCAGTCTTCTGTGTTCACGAAAATCACGTCAGTGACAGATTTTAAGCAGAAAATAACAGGTTGTAAGCATATGTCTCAAACATAATAATTCAACATCAGAATTATCATTAGCATTAATGACCAGGACAAATCTAAAGTCTGTTCAAGTCCAACATTCCAAGCCTATACAAAATTTAGCATTTTAACAAACAGTACAGCTACACAAAGCCTATTGCTGTTTTACCACATGTTTGAGAATAATAATAGCTCACTCATATTAACCTTTATTTTATATCTACAGAATTCATAGAAAATTGTGATCTTTATTTTAGGGGAAAAAAAAAAAAATGTGATTCTCAATTTAGCTAGAATCGTGCAGCTCTACCTGTTAGCATTTTGGCAGATCACCTACTGTACCTTTAATGCATACATATATTTAACAACTAAAGGCTGCATGATATAAAGTAATATTCTTTAAGTATGTTCATGTGTGGTTCTGTACAAAAAGTTAATAGGCACAGTGTGTTCTATTAACTGATTCGAACCCCATTAAAATCTGCATGGATAACAATCAGCATTTGCGCTAGGTCGTTTTGTATTTGCCAAGTTAAAAAAGCAATACAATGCCTGGTCAGTAAGATACCATCAGTAGGCTGGTACAATCATTAACAGAAGACCTAAACAAAAGAGAGAGGATGCACCTCAGCAACTTGTTTTTCACACGTTGTCTCCTCATTATCCACAGGGTCAACGCAGACTACAAATCTCATTACAATCTAGTGACAATGTTCGAGACATTTTTCAGATTTGCTGCTGCACTGTTAGTCATGCATTAAATAAACTAAACACCAAAACACACTCTTAAAAGCCTGGGGGGATTGAAGTTATTCTCGCCAAGACGCAACCTTAACGACACACTGGGCTTCTAAAGTCATGTCTATGCATTTAGTATTGATTTTGCCACTGTGACATGGATCATTCATTGATCTTCCCAAGCTGGCAAGTGGGACGGAGAGGAAGCTGTGTTAATAGAGACTCTGATTTGACTCTCCTCTGAAAATTTTGAGCAAACGAGTAGTTTCAAAGGCCACCCCAGTGGATGTGCATTGGACTCTTTGCAACAGCTATCAATTAGAGTTGTTTTAAGCCATCTCAAGCAGATGATTAAAGAGCACTGTGATGTCCTCGCTGAAGGAGGACTAGGAGTCCATTAGCAGTTCACACATACTGAATTATGATTATTATTTGGGTATGATTATTAGCATTAGGATTTATAAAATTGTACACATTATAAAACTAATATATTTCATTAGAAAACATTGGTGTGCAATGACAAACAGTAACGAACTGAAATACTTTATAGAAGATTTACAGGTTGTAGACTGTTCACCATTTCATTTTAATACATGAATGAATTATATATTTGAAGCCAGTATATACAGCATCATACACTTAGAAAAGTATATGATGTCTGTTTTGAATTTAAATAAATTAAATTTAGTAATGTTCAACTTAATTTAATTGTTTAAATTCAGCTTAAATAAAAGGTTTACAACCACTTTAAGAAACATAAATCCAAGGAGTTGGAATCGTTCGAAAAAAAAAAAAATTTACTGCATATGATATGTCAATCATTTTCAATATTCATGGCAAACTCTATAAGTTTAAATCCTAAATTTTAAATACAATTACATTTATTAATAATTTTATTATAACTACAATATCACTTCAACACACTCTTCAGAAGAATTTACTAATTTTTATACAAAATTCACTCAGTGAATACGGTTTATTCCCTTCTTTATCAGGGGACCACCTAAAAGAAATTTAAATATGCAGTAATAATAGTAAATTGTGCTGAATTTTTAAACTTAATATGACAAAATGTCTCACAATCTCAAATTATTAAAGGGTCACGAAACACCAAAACACATTTTTTAAACTGTTGACAGTCATATATGTGTCCTACGCTGCTATAAACACTATTAGGACACATATATTTCACTAAAAGGTGAAAATTGTTTGTTTTTGCGTTATTTTGAGCAAATTCATTCTCACGGTTTGAAACAAATTTTTGCTGCGTCACGCCAATTAGATACTTGTGTGTATTCCAGTTTGGAGACTGGATGTCTGTACCTACGTGTGCATCATGACGTCTCTGAGTGTGCAGCATTAATGAGAAAGACTTGGTTCAAACCAATCATCGCATTCTATTGTGTATGCGGTTCAACCTTATTAATATGAATGATAGCTTCGAAGACTTTTTTTTTTACCTGTTACAGTGTTCAGATGGCAGAGAGACGCCACGATGTGTTGCCAAAACAAGTGGAAGAAGAAGAATTTGGAGACATGGGTTGTCAGTGTTGCGTTTATTAATGTGCTGCAAAGAAGGTTTCGTTTTCATTTCCTTCCAAAGAGCGCAGCTGGACTCACGTGTGGAATACAGTGCACGCAACAGTAAAAACTTTTACAGCTTGTAAAAACATTTTTACCCGAGAGCTTTTTACATCTGGAATTGGTGAAATCCGGATTTACCGCTTGTCTCTGTTTAAAAAATGAATTTTATTTTATTTTATTATATATTTAAAATGAAGGGCATGCAGGAAATGTTCCTGAATAAAAGTGAAAGTGCCAAACTGCAGTTAAAGTCCACAAATTAATAATTTGGCAAAAAACTCTATTACTGAAGCCCATGTAAACAGTCACTGTCTCTCCCATGCGCCTCTCCTTTTTGCCTCTGGGAAAATCAGCATGTGCCCAAAAGTAAACTCCAATTTTATGCAAAATCTTCCCTCTTTCTCTCCCCCGACACTCCCACCTAAACAGAGCTGGACACACCCACTTTCCTGACTTTTTCCAAACTAGATGTGTGAAAAAACCCTGCCGAGACAGGGAGGTTTGTGGCCCTTTAAAAAAGGTCAAAAATATACACTCACCAGCCACTTTATTAGGTACACCTGTCCAAATCCTCATTAACACAAATTTTAAACCATGGCAGCAACTCGGTGCATTTAAACATGTAGACATGTTCAATACAATCTGCTGCAATTCAATCTGAGCAACAGAATGGGAAAGTATCTAGTGAAGTATCTAAAAAATATCTAGTGAGCAGCTATTCTGTGGGTGCAAATGTCTTGTTGATGCCAGAGATCAGAGAAGAAAGGCCAGACTGGTTTGAGCTGATAGAAAGGCAACAGAAACTCAAATAAACACTCTTACAACTGAGGTATGTAGAAGAGCATCTCTGAGCGCACAACATGTCCAACCTTGAGGTGCATGGGCTACAGCAGCAGAAGACCACACCGGGTGCCACTCCTGTCAGCTAAGAACAGGAAACTCACGCAACAATTCGCACAGGCTCTCCAAATTTAGGAAAATAGAAGATTGGAAAAACGTCGCCTGGTCTAAGAAGTCTCGATTTCTGCTGCGAAATTCGGATGGTAGGATCAGAATTTGGCTTTAACAACATGAAAGCATGAATCCATCCTGCCTTGCATCAACAGTTGTCAACGCCACAGCCTACCCGAGTATTTTTGTTGACCATGTCCATCCCTTTATGACCACAGTGTACCCATCTTCTGATGGCTACTTCCAGCAGGATAGTGCCATGTCAAAGCGCAAATCATCTCAGACTAGTTTCTTGAACATGACAATGAGTTCACTTTACTCAAATGGCCTCCACAGTCACCAGATCTCAATCCAATAGAGCACCTGAGATGTGGTGGAACGGGAGATTCACATCATGGATGTGCAACCGTCAAATCTGCAGCACCTGCGTGATGCTATCATGTAAAAATGTACCCAATACCTGGTAGAATCTATGCCAAGAAGGATTAAGACAGTACTAAAGGTGGTCTAACCCGGTTACTAGTAAGGTGTACCTAATAAAGTGGTCGTTGAGTGTAAAAAAAAAAAAAGCTACTAAAATTCCATACATTTTACACACTTAAATCATGAATCACAAACTTTTGTATTATTGATATTTTAGATTACACAACAATTTTCAAGTTCAATATTTATTTTTGTATTATTTTCATTAATTCGTTTTCTTTTAGGCTTAGTCCCTTTATTAATCTGGGGTCGCAACAGTGGAATAAACCACCAATTTATCCGGCATGTTTATTCGCACTGGATGCCCTTCCAGCCCCAACCCATCTCTGGGAAATGTATTATTTTCAATTTAGCAAATAATTTAATCTCATTATATATTTTAAGATAAGC